>NC_137106.1:39081528-39377295 GCF_949357685.1 Gobio gobio
CTGCACAGGTGTTCCACTGACACACCAACGGTTAACAGATGTGAGACGCAAAGCCATCTCTGCTGCCTGAATAGATCAAATCATTTTAATAAAAAATTAACATCCTTGCCTTTCCAAATGAAGCTGTTCTCTGATTGTGCTGTCTCTGAGATTAAAAATGAACATGATAAATATCAGTAATATTAATGTGACTGATGTGATGACCTTAGCTGTGGTGCACTCCACCATCTGAGCTTCATCCAAACAGACACGCCACCACTCCACGGCCACTAGAGGGCTCGGTATGGCCATGTAGCGCTTCTGGTTGCGGAATCGACGGCCGTCTTTGCTGTTGCTGTGGGGGATGTCGACGTAATTGAGTTCGGTGCGCAGCACGTCATAAGTGGTGATGACCACATCCTGCTCAGCCAGAATGTGGGGCTGGATGAAACCGTGTCTCTTCACACCCTGATACACCTAAAAACAAGTTTCAAGTTAAAATCAATATGAACAATTCTTGCTTTTTTTCAACCAAAAATGTATGCACCTCTTTATGGAAATAAATGTTAATTCCATTAGAGAAGTGCATCAATTTGATCTTGTATTGACAATGCAAGAGTCCAGCACTCTGTAAAGTCTCCTCCAGCACATCCCAAAGACTTTCAATGGATTTAAGATCTGGACTCAAGAGGTGAAGATGATTCTTTATGCTCCCTCCCAACCATTCTTTCACAATTTGAGCTGATGAATCTTGACATTGTCATCTTGGAATATGGTCATGATGTGTCTTCCTACATGGTTGTTTAAGAAATGAAAAGCTACACACTCCATCAATAAGGGTTAGAAGAACTGTTGCCAGACATATAACATGCTAGAAACAAAAAAAATCACTGCAATAATGATCCAATCATAGACTCTTAAGCATTTGCCCATTTAAATCCAAACAGCGATTTTTTTTGGCCCATCTACATGTCAATATTCAGTTACAGGCATAGTGCCACCTGTTGGCAACAGGAAAAGTCTTGTTTTACACTCCCTGAAACACATTAAAATAGTCGCAAACCAGCTAGAAACACATTAAATCATGCAAAACTAAATGCTATGTATGCGATTAACCCCCAAAACAGGAAGTTGTTGTAACTCAGGTATACAATGTGCAATCTACCCCAGACTTCACGTTTGCGAAGAGTCCTGCCCTGAACACATGACAATGTTCAGCTATAGGCCCTGTCCCAAATGGCACCCTAAACCCTCACAGTCTTCCTCTGAGTCCGCACTTTCACGACGTAATGCCGCTTTGACTGCCGGGAAGAAGTCCACTGCGTAGCTCGCACCAGTGCGGGCTCGGCAGAAGTGTGCATCAAGGGCGCATATCGACCTCAAA
Source organism: Gobio gobio (assembly GCF_949357685.1). NCBI lineage: Eukaryota > Metazoa > Chordata > Actinopteri > Cypriniformes > Gobionidae > Gobio > Gobio gobio. Next base: position 39,082,892 of record NC_137106.1, read on the forward strand.
AGCACCCTTCTGAGACCTAAAATGACAAATGGGACACCCTACGGTCTCGTGGACTTAACGGACACGCGCACGCAGCGGCCATTGTAAGTCCACAAGACCGAAAGTGCACATGAAGTGTGCCATTTGGGACAGGGCCATAGTAATAGCACCACCCACTGGCAACAGGAAGTACACTGTACACTACTAGCAACATACTAAAATATGCAATCAAGTACTTAACATGCTACAAACATTTTAAAACATGCTAGCAACACTTGGCTGAGTGCTAAAGCATGTTATTATCATCATAAAAAGGAAGTTGTTGTAACTCAAGCATACAATGTCCCATCTGCCTCAAACTTCACGTTGAGTGCCCTGGCCTGAAGACATCTACATGCCAAAATGTTGTTATAGTCATAGCGCCACCAGCTGGTAGCAGGAAGTGTGGCATTTTTCACTAAGGTTGATCAATATTTTTAATTTCACTAGTGTTGCAAGATGTATTTCAGTTATGCGTATGAATGAATTTCACTAAGGTTGATCAATGATTTTCGTTTCACTAGTGTTTGTAAGAGGTTTTATCAATTATGAGTGTGAAAGAATTTGACTAAGGTTGATCAATGTGTTTGTTTCACTAGTGTTTGTAAGAGGCTTTTCAATAATTATGGCCTATACGGCCCCTCATACAAGGGCCCTTTAATTGTTGCTTGCAGCTTTAATTATCTTTATAGTTTATCGTTCTTGGTGAGAACGGGCCTTAAAAGGGAGAGTTCACCAGATTTTTTTTCTTTGAAAAATATGGGTAGTCAAACAGTTGATGGACTTCCATAATATGGAAAAAAATACTTTGGAAGTCAATGGGCTCCCATCAACTTTTACTGACATTCTTCAATAAATAAATAAATAAATAAAATTATAAAAAAGGGATAGTTCACCAAAAATGAAAATGATGGCATGACTTACCTCAAGTTGTTCCAAAATTGCATTAATTTCTTTCTTCTGCTGATCACAAAAGAATATATTTGAATATAAATGAAAATATTTTGAAGAATATGGATAACCAAACAGTTGATGGACCCCATTTACTTCCATAGTATGAAAAAAAAATACCATGGAATTCAGTGGGGTCCATCAACTGTTTGGTTATCCATATTCTTCAAAATATCTTCATTTGTGTTCAGCAGAAAAAATAAATTCACACAGGTTTGGAACAACATGAGGGTGATTAAATGATGACAGAATTTGTATTTTTGTGTGAACTGTCCCTTTAAAACTTTTAAAGAAACAATGCAATCAAAAAAGAAAAAAGGTCCTCATTACTGGTTAAACTAACTAAATAAATAGTAGTAGTATCTCTCTAGTTGGTTCTCACCAGCACTCTAAGGGAGGATGTATGAATGTGCCGGTTAATTTCATCCACCCACTGGTGACAGATGGAGCTGGGTGAGATGATAAGAGTGGCTCCAGTAGACACAGGTGTCATGGCCACCAGGCAATGAGGGCAATAAAACGGGGTCGTTTCTAAGTTCTCCTCTTTGTAGTTGACACACTCTGCGTGCTGCCACAGCAGACAATTGAGGCACTGAACCCGAGGCTTGTAGTCCACCAATCCAAGCTCTCCACAGATGCACTCGAAGCGGTAATCTGAAGTATTAAAGGGGATCACAGACGCTCTAGTCGGGGTTTCAGGTTCAGGATTTGAGTTTTGTGTAAGATCCGATTCTGTACTCTCAATGTGGATGCTTTTTGCCATTTCATGTTGGGATTTGTCTGCGGTTTCTTTATCATCTTCATCTGTGAGGTCTACCGATGTCTTCTGCTGTGGATTCTCTGCGTCCAGAAGGGAATCTGGATCAGACTTCAATTCCTCTGTGAGGAGAGGAGGTTCCACACTCTCTTCAGTATCTGATGCTGTGGTATAAGAGGTCAGCGATGCCTCTTTATCCTGAGCAGAAACTCGACGAGATGTTCTCCTGGGAGTGGCCTTGTCAAATGATTTCTGCAAAAATAGCACAAAACATGAAATAATTATCCATTCTACACATTTAAAGAATGTCTTTATATTATGTACCATTATTGAAAAGGTTACTACAAAAAAAAAAAAATTCTCTATAGAAGAAGTGAAAATTACACACATTTCGATGAGCGGCGGGCTTCTTCTTCTTCTCTTTGTAGTTCTTCCCCAGTTTGAAGGATCCTGCAAGCCCTCGTCCTTTGATCTGTTCCACAATGTTCTCACTAATGAGTTTGGTCAAGATTTTTTTAATGTGGTTACGGTTCTTTAGGGCGTCATACTTGTACATGGTCCGTAGATATGCAAAAATGGCATTGATTGACGCTCCTTTCCCAACCTTCATTTCCTTGATTGCAGTCAGCAGCATCTCACGAGCAGCTGAAAAGTGAAGGCAATAACTTATTTATTATACAATTTATTTATGCACATAGGAGATGTTCTTGGATCAACAACCTTGAAAAAAAAGCTGTAACATTATTTAATCTATGACATGTTAATTAAAATATTTTTCCCTACCCCAAAAATAGCATATGAATGCTGCTCTAGGACCAATCAGGATGTTGATCCAGGAACATGTCCTGTTAAATCACATTTGGTCAAATGAAACATGTTTAAAAATATTTTTACCTGGATAAATGATCTTCTCTTTGGGTCTCACCTCGTGTTTAATGGTTCGTTGTATCTCTAATGGTGGAGGAGGGACAAAGTAATTCACAGATTGTCCCTGGAGAGGACAGAGACACAACAGTAAAACAAAATGTAATTTCTGGAAAGTAGAAGTCATATTTAAACATTGATTAACTCACACATTGTGGTAAACGGAAGCTCAAGCATGTTCACTTGATGTGCGAGAACCAATGAGGTTCATTCTCGTGTTACGCAGCACCTTTGAGCTTCCTCAAGAACCAATGAGGTTCATTTTCGTGTTATGCAGCACGTTTGAGCTTCTACAAGAACCATTGAGGTTAATTTTTGTGTTACGCACTATACGCAGCACGTTTGAGCTTCTGAAAGAACCAATGAGGTTAATTTTCGTGTTACGCAGCACCTTTGATCTTCCAAAAGAACCAATGTGGTCCATTCTCGTGTGTTATGCATCACGTTTGCACTTCTGCAAGAACCAATGAGGTTAATTTTCGTGTTACGCAGCACCTTTGATCTTCCGCAAGAACCAATGAGGTTAATTCTCGTGTTACGCAGCACCTTTGATCTTCCGCAAGAACCAATGAGGTTCATTCTCGTGTGTTATGCAGCACGTTTGTGCTTCAGCAAAAACCAATGAGGTTCATTCTCGTGTTACGCAGCACCTTTGAACTCCCTCAAGAACCATTGAGGTTAATTCTCGTGTTACACAGCACGTTTGAACTTCCCCAAGAACCAATGAGGTTCATTCTCGTGTGTTACGCAGCACGTTTGAGCTTCCCCAAGAACCAATGAGGTTCATTCTCGTGTGTTACGCAGCACGTTTGAGCTTCCCCAAGAACCAATGAGGTTCATTCTCGTGTGTTACACAGCACGTTTGAGCTTCTGGAAGAGGTTGGTTCTCGTGCGGTTGAGCTCTCAGATTTCATCAAAAAGATCTTCATTTGTGTTCTGAAGATGATTGAAAGTCTTAAGGGTTTAGAACGACATGAGGGTGCGAAATTAATGACGGAATTAGCATTTTTGGGTGAACTAACCATTTAAACTTTTTTTTAAATCTGGCTTTCTATGGTGAGGAACTATGTTGGGCTGGTTCAGACGGTTACAAGCCAACAGACTAAAGAAGAAGGATTTGGTGGGATTTGCGTTCAGTGCCGCTTTATAAAGGCAGAGCACCCTAGCAACGACCGTTTCCGTTTTTTCCCCCGCAGTACCTGTGCGCCCCCTATATTTGTTAACATGAACTAACAATGAAAAATACTTCTAAAGCAGTGGTTCTCAAAGTGTGGTAGGAGTACCACTAGTGGTACTCAGGCTGCCTCTAGTGGTACGCAGAGGAATCACTAAATAAATTAATGTTAAAACACATACATTTTATTTTATCCTTTATTTGAGTAAAGTTATTTATAACTTTATATATAAATTTATATAATCATTTAATTATTTTTTTTACCTGTATGTAAGCACAGTGCAGCGTTAATGTACAAACAGTGTATTTACAATGTTAAAGTGGCTGATAAAAATAAATATTCTTATTAGGAATTAACTGCCTCGTTTTTTAACTGTGCAGAGCTGTAGCTGAATAGTTAGGCCTACTACGCTACTGTATTTTAAAGTTGGTCATTATGGTGGTTCTTGGAGACCCAAATATTTTCCAGGTGGTAGTTGGTATAAAAAGTTTGAGAACCACTGTTCTAAAGCATTTATTCATTTTAGCTATTGTTAATTTCAACATTCACCAATACATTATTAAAATCAAAAGCTGTATATGATAATATTATTTAATGGACATGAGCTATCATGAACTAACAAAGAACAGTTGCATTTTTTTTTAATTAACAAAAATGTATAAATGCTTTAACAAATGTATTGCTCATTCATTTTTAGTTAATGCATCCACTAATGGAACCTTATTGTAAAATGCTACTGAAATTACTTTACTGCTTCTTCTGTAAAATAATTTGCACGCATTTAAGGGCACGTGTAATTGTAAACTTACCACAGGTAAAGTGAGAACCCCGTGCTCCAGGTTTTGCCGGGTGTTACACAGAATAAGGGCCAGTACTTCCACGGTTTTCCCAAGCCCCATCTCATCAGCAAGGATCCCACCAGGCCAGTCCACTCCAGCCAGAGGAAACTCTTGGATCAAGCTGCAATAGAGGTGAAGGTAATTATAACAATGACTAGCATGACTGGATCTACAAAACTAAATGATAACTACAGTTTCAGTATATACTGCTCAAAGAGAAAAAGAATCTTACCATCCAGTGTAAGGATTGTAAAAGAGTTTTTTGCCACAAATCGTGACAATTTCCCTCCAAAGAAAATGCAACCTTTGCTCTGTGCAAGGAATACAAAGACTGTAAATTAGCACTGAACTCTTCTCATGCACTGGCATACAGAAAAGATGATGATAAACCTTTGAAAAGCTCGTCTGGACCTTGAGAGCTGCTGCTTTTGTACTTCTCTCTCCTCAGCATCCAGCTGACCGCCTGACTCTGATAGGGTCTCAGCACAGGTATGAGGCCCGGGTGCTGGACATCGAAGCTCTGCTCCGCTGCTTCTGTCTGGTGGAGGTGTCTGACATAATCGTACAGCTCCTCCACGTTCTGACGCTCCAGATCAGTGTCACACTCCTCCTCTTCATTCTCCATCACCTCTATAAAATAAAAAAGAGAGAAAAAAAAAAGGAATCACAACAGAATAAAGTCACAAATATTACAGGATATTTTATCAAATTAATGTCTATGCACAGAACCTGCATCAACCTGATAATTTTAGCTTGTTCCACAGTTTATAAAAACAGGAAATATATTTTAGCTGCATGAGTCCCACAGGTACATGTAAGTTTAAAAGGCATCCAAATAGTGTCCTGCATAAAGACATGAAGTACTGTATTTACTTATTTATGTACTTAAATATTTTAATTAAAAAACAAATTATCATTTGTATTATTTATAGTGATTTTTTCTTCTTTTTCTACATATTTTTTTATTTTTAACAATTTTTCTTGAAACTTCTTTGACGGACCCCCTAGCATTCCCTTTCCTTTTCCCCCAATTTGAAAACCTTGTTCAAGTGAACAAGACACTGCGTCTGAACAAGATGCTATGAGGCCTTCCCCATAGCATCTTGTTCAGTCGCAGTGCGAGTTCCCATTCGAAAGGGAACTATTGCTCAGCGGGTCCTGTGGTGCAGCTCTGCATCTGGGCTTAGTGGGCCTTGAAGTGCAGCTTCACCTCCAGGCTCAAGTGTATTACTGTAATTGTGTTTCCTGTTTGTTGTAACAACATAACAAAGAATGTACTTTTGATGCGACCACCTCACTATTCGCTGATAATCCAATTGGTGGCATATTAAAATTATATGTAATATTACCAGGGATGATGAAGTCATAGAACAATTCCATTAATTTCTGCAGAAGCTGATTGGCTTTTTTAATGCGTCCATTTCCTTCACTCAGAAATTCTGGTGTGCCCAACCCTGATTCGAGAAGAAAAACTTTCAGCTGTTCAAAAAACAAATGGAGAGAAAACACAGGGATTTGTTAATGTTGTGTTTCAATAATGGGTGTATTGCATTCACAGTCACAAAACCGCTTAATCCTGATGACACACCTTTACGGATTCATCTCCTGAAGCATGGCACAATTTAATGACTTTTCTCTTCTGTAGCCAATCCAAATCCTCCAACAATTTTCCACCAAAGGAACATTCAATCGGCACAGGGCAGACAGATTCACTTCTGCCCGTCTCATCCTCCAATTCATGACTATTCAGACTCAGACTTAGTGTGTCACCTGTTTGCTGTAAGGAGAAGGAATCAACTCCAAGCACAAAAGGAATCTTTGGATACAAGTCAAACTCTCCAATCAGCGCGTTCCACTCCTGTTCGAGTGCACAAAGAGGTATTACATTCAGTTCTATGGTATCTGGAAGAGAATCCTGTATGGAGCAGCTTGGATGTTCTTCTGATGGTCCTTCTTCTGTGCCTGCAGAAGATATAAAACACCGGCTTTCCGCTTTCTGGCTGTTCTCAAGCACTGGTCCAGGCTGACAGCTGTCGGACGGTGCTGGAATTGACTCCTGAATGTCTCCACAATCTTCTTCATTTTTCCGATCTTCAAGCATATTCCACTCCAGTCTCCTCTTGGCCTCCTCGTCCATGCGCACCGGCGGCGCACGTTTCCTCCTGCTGCTCATAGTGGAAACCTGCAGAGATACAATGACACAAAGTTTATTTATCCTATTTATTTACCATTTTGAAATTATTTACCATTAAAATGCTTCAAATTAAATTAGACTAAATGTAACAGCAAGCAAGAGCAGATTTATACACCACTTTACTTTGAGGCAGATATATTTCTGCCTCAAATTAAAGTGGTGTATAAAAATATAAATGTGTGTTTGTGGAAATTTTACACACATGTTTAAGATACATAGTGCAAATAGATCACACATATATACAGATGTTTAAACAAATTCTCTTACAGTTACAAAACAACACAGCCTCTCCTTCCTTTACAGAACCACACATTCTGCACAATATTACAGTACAATATATCAGACTGTGGCTTCATTTCTATTTTATTCTTGTGGTAACAGATTGGCCTTACTGCACTAATCTCCTTACTTGGTAAACAAACAAATGCATGATCTTTATTTATTTTTTTAGCCAATTGAAAATAATTCCGTAGAATGTCAGTGTAAATAAACAATATCAGAATTGAAATGATATACTCCATTCATTCAGTCAAACGCTGCAGATTACCGACTATCAATATATCGCTTCATCAGCAGTCGACATGTACCTTTGTTTCGCTTTGGAATGTGTTCGTGTCAGCAGGAAATAAATGCCCTAAAATAACTTTTATAAGCTCCAGAACCAGCGGGAATTTTTTATGCGTTTCTCCGCCATATTTAAAATACAGGAAGTGACGCCAGTCCGACCCAAAACAATGCCAATGCACTGTAATATCTCAAACGTTAGATGGCGCTAAATCGCATTTTACAGTCAAGGATGGGACTCGGTAAATATTCAAAAGTTTTGTTTTATAAAATTGGGTCACGTGGAAGAAGAAATATAATCCGTAGGCTAATATGATGGATTTGGTGCTTCCGCAGATATCTGTATATTCACGACCTGTTGTTATTTTACTAATATTAAGTATTTATTCAGAATTATTTCATAGATAAATGGGGAGAGCGGGGCACAACCTAACGGGGGTTGTGCAAGTGGGGCAAGTTGTAACACTGCGTTACAAGCCCCTGTTAGAACAACTACGCTATTATTCTTTTATTACACTTTTATGAATTCTACTGGGGAAAAAATGAGAAAAAGGTGAATAATGACAGAGTTAATGTTCAGAAATGATCAATTATATCTAATATAGATAGCGGTATAGCTGTATTTAGCGATTTGTTTGTTGTCAAACTCAAAAATGTGTATATTTTTAATGACTAAAAATACCATTATTTCTTTAAAAAAAGTTAATTGTATTTTAATGACAAAATATTTTTGTTTGTCTTGGAATTTTTTATTATTATATCAGGTAACATTTTAAGCTGTCATTTGGTCATGTTACAATGTACCCCACATATGGGGCACGTTGTCTCATCTCACTTCCATTCTTTCGGGGGAAATCAAGAAAAAAGGATACACTGTATTAATGAAACAAAACCACATAATTGTACTAGACGTGTGAAATTAATGTGGGAAAAAATAAATAGGCCTACTCTGAACCCCAAGTGGATACACAAACTGAGAAAGTCAAAAAGCGTTAGGTTGTGCCCCACTCTCCCCTATACTTATTATAGTAATTTCAATAACTGGGTAATAACTAGGTACTAATCCTATACTTCTACACTTTTATTTTACTTTCAATGAAAGGTCAAATATACTTTAGGGATCTGCACCAGGCACATTTGTTAACATAACGAGCCACTGAGCATACTCGGTTAAAAAGTCACCGCTCGCCACTGACACAAGCAATTTAAAGCTGCTGTCCAACTTTTTTTTGAGTTCAAAATTTACAAAATATATATAATGAGAATGTACAACATGAATCCATTTTCCATCCAATCATCATCTTCAGTATTACTCAGAAGTCTAGTTTCAAATATAATTATTTTGAAGTTTTGGTGCTTTACGTAACGTTTTGGTGCTTTACGTAACGTTATGTAGTGTAATTGATAAATCCCGTTTGACATTTGTGCTGGCTACTGTATACAGGCCACCAGGGCACAATACAGACTTTACCAAAGAATTTGCTGATTTTCTATCAGAGTTAGTACTAGCCGTAGATAAAGTACTAAAGTACTAAAAGACGCATTGGGATTAGCATTTAGAGACATTCTAAACTCTATTGGAGTTAGGCAACATGTGTCAGGACCCACTCATCGTCGTAATCATACTTTAGACCTAATATTGTCACATGGAATAAATGTTGATACTGTTGAAATTCTGCACCAGAGCGATAACATCTCAGATCATTATCTAGTATCGTGTACACTTAATTTAGCAAAGGCTAGAAAGCCGTCCCATCGTTTCAAATATGGCAGGACTATCACAACTGCCACTAAAGACTGCTTTGTAAATAATCTTCCTCATCAGTTTCATCTCCTCAGCATCCCAGATAACCTAGAGGAACTCGATGTTGCAACAGAAACTATTGACTCTCTCTTTTCTTGCACTTTAGACACAGTTGCTCCCCTGCGCTTAAAGAAGATTAAAGAAAATAGTCCAACGCTGTGGTACAACGAGCACACTCAGGCCCTTAAAACAGCAGCCAGAAAAATGGAGCACAGCTGGAAGAAAACAAAACTGCAGGTTTTTCGCATTTCGTGGAAAGAGAGCATAATTGCGTACAGAAAGGCCTTAAAAACTGCTTATTACTCAACTCTCTTAGAAGAAAACCAACACAACCCTAGGTATTTATTTGATACAGTGGCTAAATTAACAAGAAATAAAGCTTTAACTTCTGACGTTTGCAAACAGTGCAGCAGTAATGACTTTATGAACTTCTTTACGTGCAAGATTAATAATATTAGGAAGAAAATTATAACTATGCAACCATCTACTACAGTATCGCATCAGACAGTGCATTGTAGTGTCACTGAGGAATAATTACACTTATACTACGGGGCCGTTGAATGCTTGAATCTGATTGGCTGATGAACGTTCTGAGGTGTGCAATTATTTTCTGGGAAAAACGTAAAGCGAACGTAGTTCCAGGCAGCTCTCTTGACTGCATTACAGTTCCATATCACTTCGCATAGTTAACTGTAATAACGGAAATTACAGGACTAAAAAAAACAACATGACAGACGATTAGAACGTTCATCAGCCAATCAGATTCAAGCATTCAACGGCCTGTAGTATAAAGTGTAGCAACTTAAAGGCTACACATTACATTTTTTCACTAGCAAGGTAATAACAGCGCTGTTTAGAGACGCACAGAGATAGCCTAATTCACAAAAGCTCTCTCTCTCTCTCTCTCTCTCTCTCTCTCTCTCTCTCTCTCTCTCTCTCTGTCGCTGTCGCACTCTTTCTAATAACTTCATTAATAACTGCAGGAGAATGCTATCAACGGCTCAAGCCTCCGTTAACAGCTTTAAAATTATGTTTCGGAACTAGCAAAAGAGCTGTTGGATGAGACGCGGAAGAAATAGTCCGACTCACAATAACGATTTAAGTACAAAAACCGTACAAATCCCTTTAAATATATCATCGGATCGATGTCTTGAGGTGTGGTAACAGTAGTATAAGTGGAATAATTAACTCTGGGCCGTTGAATTATTAAAAAAATAATGCACACCGAGGTGTAACACACTCGGGTGTGCATTTTTTTAGAATAATTAAACGGCCCGGAGTTAATTATTCCTTAATCATTCACTGCAATAGGAGATCATATTAGGTTGATATTAACTCATCAAAATCAACAACATGTATGCTCGACCCTATACCGACTTGACTATTAAAAGAGATGCTTCCAGAGGTCATAGATCCTCTTCTTAAAGGGTTAGTTCACCCAAAAATGAAAATTCTGTCATTAATTCATTAATTACTCACCCTCATGTCGTTGGACACCCGTAAGACCTCCGTTCATATTTGGAACACAAATGAAGATATTTGAGTTGAAAGCTGATGGCTGAGAAAGGCTTCAGATATGCCTCCATTGGCATTCAGTACATTGACACTTCCAAGATCCATGAAAGGCACTTAAAACGTTGTTACAAAGTCCATCTCACCACAGTGGCTCTACAATAATTTTACGATGCGACGACAATAGTTTTTGTGCGCAAAAAAAAATCAAAATAACACCTTTATCCAACTTGTTCTCGACTTCCGTGTGTGCCTCCACGACGCATGCGCGAGAATATGACGTAGCGCCAGCGTTCGGGAATCCATGAAATACACACTTAAGCCCCATTTTGAGCACTACGCCGAGACCTAAAGCACGATCAATGTAGAATCCAACAGCTTAGACACGCGCGTCTTCCTCTGCTCGTAAACAAATCGCTTCTGGGTCATGTGTCCGAGCGCCGGATCTGCGTCATATTCTCGCGCATGCGTCGTGGAGGCATACACGGAAGTCGAGAACAAGTTGAATAAAGGTGTTATTTAGATTTTTTTTTGCGCACAAAAACTAGTTGTCGCATCGTAAAATTATTGTAGAGCCACTGTGGTGAGATGGACTTTGTAACGACGTTTTAAGTGCCTTTCATGGATCTTGGAAGTGTCAATGTACTGAATGCAAATGGAGGCCTGTCTGAAGCCTTTCTCAGCCATCAGCTTTCAACTAAAATATCTTCATTTGTGTTCCGAATATGAAAGGAGGTCTTACGGGTGTCCAACGACATGAGGGTGAGTAATTAATGACAGAATTTTCATTTTTGGGTGAACTAACCCTTTAATATCATTAATTCACCCTCGACATTAGGATATGTAGCGAAAACTTTTAAGTTGGCTATTATTAAACCAAAAAAACGCAACTTGATCCTACAGAATTAGTCAATTACAGGCCAATCTCAAATCTACCCTTTCTGTCAAAAATACTAGAAAAGGCAGTGTCCTCACAACTACGCTCCTTTTTAGAAAGAAATGGTATCTGTGAGGATTTCCAATCAGGATTTAGATCGTATCATAGTACTGAGACTGCTCTCATCAGAGTTACAAATGATTTGCTCTTATCATCCGATTGTGGTTGTATCTCTCTATTAGTGTTACTTGATCTTAGCGCTGCTTTCGATACTATTGACCACAACATTCTTTTGAATCGATTCGAAAATTATGTTGGCATTAGTGGAATTGGATTGGCATGGTTTAAATCATACTTTTCTGACCATTATCAGTTTGTAGCAGTAAATGAAGAGATGTCACACCGATCACAAGTTCAGTATGGAGTACCGCAAGGCTCAGTGCTAGGATCATTGCTTTTCACCCTGTACATGCTACCACTGGGAGATATCTTTACGAAGCATGCAGTTATTTTTTATTGTTATGCTGACGATACTCAGCTCTTTTCTTCACGTCCTGATGAAACTTACCAATTCACAAGATTAACGGAATGCATAGCTGATATAAAAAAATTGGATGACTAATAATTTCCTGCAACTTCATACAGAAAAAATTGGACAAAAAACCTCTGCACGTAGTAACCTAGAATACTGTCTGACACTTGATGGCTGCTCAGTCAAGTCCTTGTCGTCAGTTAGGAACCTGGGTGTGCTCTTTGATACCAATATTTAATTTGAAAGCCACGTTTCTAGCATCTGTAAAACTGCATTCTACCATCTTAAAAATATATCTAAATTACGGCACATACTTTCAATGCAAAAGGCTGAACAGTTAGTTCATGTGTTCATGACCTCAAGGCTAGATTATTGTAATGCTCTACTGGGTGTTACGTCTGGTGACAGGAAAAAGAGGCAGAAGATCCAATAGTGAGTTCAACAACAAGTGTTTATTATACTCAGGTTCACAGTTGATATTTAGGACAAATCGCTGGCACAGCACAGGCGAATAAAGCAGACTGAAGCAGGCAAGGGCAGGCTGACGAGGATACCACTCAGAACAGCGACGCAGGGATGCAATGGGCAAACCGAACCATCGGGATCTAGGGATCCGAAACGAAGAGCCCCGACCAGGAACACACGAACAGCCAGGAACCACTGGACAAACTGCAACAATCTGACAACAAGGCTGAGTGAGTCACACGTATAAATAGCCCAGGTGATGAGTGCAGCAGGTGGAAGTGATCAGAGTGTTCAGCAATCAGAAACCACGCCTCCAACACAACCATACACACAGAGAAGGTGAGACGATGTATTCATGAACCGTGACACTGGATGGTTGTCCTGCTCGCTTAATAAATAAACTCCAGCTGGTCCAAAACGCAGCAGCTTGAGTTCTTACTAGAACCAGGAAGTATGACCATATTAGCCCGGTTCTGTCAACACTGCACTGGCTCCCTATTAAATATCGTATACATTTTAAAATCTTGCTAATTACTTACAAAGCATTAGATGATTTAGCTCCCCAGTACTTGAGCAAGCTCTTAACACATTATACTCCATCACGTCTATTGCGGTCTCAAAATTCTGGCCAGTTGATAATACCTATATCAAAATCAACTGCAGGCGGTCGATCCTTTTCCTATTTATCACCTAAACTCTGGAACCATCTTCCTAGCATTGTTCGGGAAGCAGACACACTCTGTCTCTGTCAGTTTAAATCTAGACTAAAAACACATCTCTTTAATATGGCATACACATAGAACATTACCAATTTCTATTATTCAAATCAGTTAAATGATTGTTTTAGGCTGCATTAACTAGGTCTGCCAGAACCGGGAACACTTCCCACAACACCTGATGTACTGGTTACGTCATAAAAAGAATGGCATCTACGCTAATGTTAGTCTCTCTGTTTATCCCGAGGTTTACTGTAGTCAGCCGGATCCAGGCCGTATCCAGATCAGATGGAGGACCTGAGCCATGACCAACGCATCCCTGAAGTGTCTGCAGAGACCGTGTCAACTAGACTCTCCCCTGTGAAGGCCTCATCGCCACGACATCCTCAACAAACCCATCTCCAGCATGATGACTCCGATCTTCAATCAGATGGAACTGGACACATATTCTGAATATTCCGATCTAATATGACTTCTGACCTGTAATGTTGCCAGAATCATAATCATGCACTGTTTGTTCGTTGGCCAGAGGAGAACTGGCACCCCGACTGAGCCTGGTTTCTCCCAAGGTTTTTTTCTACATTCTGTCACCTGATGGAGTTTGAGTTCCTTGCCACCGTCGCCTCTGTCGCCTTTGGCTTTTGGCTTGCTCAGTTGGGGACACTAAATATTCAACTATATTACTGATCTGCTCGCATTGACACTATATGATAACTGAACTGAGCTGGATGACATCACTGTTTTCTCCAGAGCGGCTGTACAGCCAAATCAAATTCTGTTGCATTATTTTCCCGTTTAAAATCCTTTGAAACAATCTGCATTGTAAAAAGCACTATATAAATAAAGGTGATTTGGCTTGACTTGACATTGATAGTGTTGCCATTGAAATGCATACATTTTAGTTTTTTTTTGTGTTTTTCTTTTCAAAGATAGTGTATAGAAACACACACATTTACTTTATTTATACATTTAGTCTAAATGAGACATATCACAGACTTCTATTGTGTGGAGACTCAATGCTCAGGAGACTGAGAATTTGAAAAGAAAAATTTCAAGGTCAAAGGAGTGTGTGACATCCAGAACAGTACGTTCATCTCACCACCAGAGGTCTCTGTCACCTCCTTGTTGCAATGGAGTGTCTGAATGTCTGAATTTTTGTACATTGTGATATGTGATGTGTCTGCAGTTCTACATCTTTAGTGTCTCCTCACAAACCTTAATATCAGGTTTGTAATTTACATCTATGCATTTCCGAATATATCTGTATTTATAGGCTGAGTTTCTTTTTGAAGATGCTTGTGGAGTTATTTGGAGGTAGAATCTGAATAATCTACTCTTTATTGGTTTTGGTCTTATAGGTCTTCAAATAACATAACTGAACTAAACATAGCCTAATGGAAACACATTTTAATTTTCTTCATCATAGCTAGACACTCATTCAGATATCATACTTGATTAAATATATAATAATTGTTTCATATTCCTCAGTATTTGTGTCTGTTTCTGGTGTTTGACCCGCTTTCATATGCAGTGATGATAAAGGAGGAGGTTCCTGCGCTCTGGTTGCAGGATGAAAACAGGAGGCTCAGTTTGTGCTCCGGCAGCTCAGGAGAGACATGTGACGACACGCGCTGTGATTTCAGGTGAGAATGAGCTGATTAAATGAGCACTGAATGCTTGACACATATAATACATCAGCATATCACTGAATTATTGCATGCTGGCTGTTATACCAGGTATTATATTTGAGTTAATTGATAGCATAGAACAGCTTGTCTACAGACACATAGTGCAATGTTGAGGAAACTCTGACCTGTTCAGATCAAAACTTATTTTTTCCATCAGCTGTTTCAATATCTATTTGATTCAGAAATGGCCATGGCAGATATCTAGGATGGTGTGCATTTTTATTGTTTCTGAACATCATAAATATCTGTATCAGAACTAATCTACTAAGCATCACGATAGACTTTCAAAATGATTGAATCGCCCTTGACAAAGTGACTTTCTGGTTCATTTGTGAGTGTGTGCTGCTGTTCATAGTGCTGAACGCAGTACACAATTCAGTGACTTAATCTACTGGCATGAATTATAAAAGAACAAACCATGACAGTTTATTTCATCTGTATGA
Organism: Gobio gobio; assembly: GCF_949357685.1. NCBI lineage: Eukaryota > Metazoa > Chordata > Actinopteri > Cypriniformes > Gobionidae > Gobio > Gobio gobio. The sequence goes on from NC_137106.1 coordinate 39,098,351, forward strand.
TGCTGCTAAAACATGATGTGAAGTTATTCATTCTCATCTTTATTCTGCAGGGAAGCTGTTTGGATGGTCATGGCTGGACTGGAATGCATCAAATCTGTGTCTCTTACCAGCAAGATGGAGCTGATTTGAAGTGAAGACATCTTACACCATAAGGATGATGATGCCGAGAATAAATTTCATCATTATTTTATGTCTTTCAGTCTTATTGTTCTGTACCCATCCCATCTCATCAGCTGATGTAAGTCAGAGGTCAGTGATACCCAGGGCAGTGTCCCGCTCAGTGGCAAGGATGGATGGCGATATCATCATCGGCGCTCTGTTTTCTGTCCATCATCAACCCTCAGCAGAGAAGGTCTCAGAGAGGAAGTGCGGGGAGATCAGGGAACAGTACGGGATCCAAAGAGTGGAAGCGATGTTCCACACACTGGATAGAATAAACGCTGATCCCAACCTTCTTCCCAACATCACTCTGGGTTGTGAGATCAGGGACTCCTGCTGGCACTCATCAGTGGCTTTGGAACAGAGTATTGAGTTCATAAGAGATTCTCTCATTTCCATCCGCGATGACAGAGACGGGCTGAAGTGGTGTGTTGAGGGAAATCCCTCTGCTCAGCCACCGGCCACCAAAAAGCCCATCGCTGGTGTGATTGGACCTGGATCCAGTTCAGTGGCCATTCAAGTTCAGAACCTTCTGCAGCTGTTCAACATCCCTCAGATTGCGTACTCGGCTACAAGCATTGATCTGAGTGATAAAACCCTCTTTAAGTACTTCCTTAGGGTCGTGCCCTCTGACACTCTTCAGGCCAGAGCTCTCTTGGACATTGTTAAACGCTACAACTGGACGTACGTGTCAGCGGTTCACACTGAGGGTGAGTTATAGCTCGTATGTAGCTCAGGATACTGTATGACCTGGAAATCGGAAGTAAGATGTTTCTCCTGAGAAATAAAATAGACACAAAATGAATGTGTGTAGCTTAGATCATTTGATTTTTAGAAGAATTTGATAAGAAATGTTTTGTATTTCACACCGGAGTATGGTTTAGCACGTTAAAATCTATTGTGAATTTCTTTCTGATGAGAAACAGGCAATTTGGTCTCATTGGTGTCCAAGAGAAACATTTAAATAGCATGAAATTAAAGTTAATCGATCTTAAATCTGATCAAAAATCACTGGAATCTTCAACCATGCAGGGTCTTTAGCAGACTGACGTTTTAATCACCATATCATTATCAAGAGATTGATATTGGTCTCATATCAAGCACAGTACATTATTCCAAATATGACCCAATCTGTGATTAAAAGGTAACACTTTAATCTTCTTAACAGCATTTGAAAGCACAATCAGGGTCACAAGCTGAGCTCTCAAATCATTCAATGAAATAAATGTCTGTGTCATAATCTGTAGTCTCATTCATTAATTTGCGTATTATTTCCTTCAGTCAATATTATTTTAGTTTGTTCATTCGTTCATTCATTCATTTTGTTTGTTTGTTAATTTGTTCTTTCCGTTGTTCATTCCTCATTCATTCACTCAAGTCAGTCATTCATTATTTGTATGTTTATTCTTTCATTATTTTAAACATTCATAATTTATTTCACCCACCCATTTTTCCAAATTGAAGTGTGACTATGGATGTTTTGTTGTAATTAATTTGCTATTCAGAAAATACACATATTTTGTGAATACTCTTATGAATACTAATAGACAACTCTGCCTATTTAGCCTATACAATAGTCTGACATCTCAACAGGTCGGTTTTTTTATGTAACATTATTATGGTAGGGCATGAAACTTTTAATGCAAGTCAGGCTAAAGTCAGTCTGCAGTATTCGTCTGATTTTAAGACCTTTGAAGTTGCTGTTAAGTTGTCCATCTCATTGTATTTTCACTGTAGTCTCAGGAGAGCTGGAACCAAGAGAAGCTCTGATGCAGAGATTGTGTTGTTTATTCCTCAGGGAACTATGGCGAGAGTGGGATGGAGGCCTTTAAGGAACTGGCATCTCAGGAGGGTCTGTGTATCGCACACTCCGACAAGATCTACAGCAACGCTGGGGAGAAACACTTCGACCGGCTGCTGAGGAAACTGCGAGAGCGTCTGCCCAAAGCTCGCGTGGTGGTCTGTTTCTGCGAGGGAATGACTGTTCGTGGTCTCCTCATGGCCATGAGACGCCTTGGTGTGGCTGGAGAATTCCTCCTCATCGGAAGGTGACTATAAGTTTCATTTTTAATTTAATGAAACGAGGCACTTTAGGGACACTAACGGCATTGAGGAATTAAAGCATAATCCTTGATAGTTTCATAAAGCACCTGATCGATCCGAGGGATTCTGCTTAGAAATTATCATGATCTCCTGATGCTGCAGGTTTCTATTAATGAGATATTAAAATGATGGATGACTGTACCTTTGGGGTTTGTTTTTACTCTTGTTGGTGTGAAGTATATTTCAAACCTCTGTCTTGATGCCAGAGCTGTCTCTATGGAGAGAAAAGAGGAGCATCATTTGGCCAAGGCTGCTTTATTCTAGGTCAAGGAGACGGTTTTAAAGGAGGCTTGTTCAAAGCCATATAAACTACTCTAGTAATTTACTGAAAGACATACTAGTTACACCAGGCTCATTTGACTAGTTAAAAGTGTGTACACAAAGTCAAAGGTCAAGGTCAACTGAGGAAGGGCCTACTGGCTGCACAAAAAAAACAACAACTGCAAACGACTAATTTTATAACTCACACCCATACATTTTCAGGAATAACAACCGTTTTTCCACGAAGCCCTGCTGTGTGAATGGAACCGGAATGTTTTCTATAACGTCATACAGTGCGAGAGAACTGCTCTTTTCTGAACGCGGGATTGTTAACTTATAAAAGCATGAATCTGCGTGTTATGTCATATGAAGGGTTTAGATACATTCATTGTCTTCCACCAGAGTGGTTTCTATGAGTTTTGTGGTCTGCGCATGACTCAAATGCTCCGTTCTCACTCAGGTATTAAAGCTGAGCTGCTGTAGATTAATTTAATAGATGTAAAAAGACTTTACAGTTTATTTATGTCATCATCTTTGATATTACTTAGTTACTGTCACTATAGTTACATTTTATAGATCCTGTTTCACTTTCCTATTCGAGAAGTTAAGCGGTGGTGTGACCGTGTGAACAATATTTCTCGACACTGAAATTCTCATAATCATTCTCAAAACTGATCTTGGTAAAAAAAGAGTCTGTCGAGAGTTACGGCGACTTACAATAGAAGCAACTAGAACAGTCAAGGGCAACAGTATGCAAGTGCTGTAACAAGTCTCAGTTAATCTAGCATAGAACACACAGGAGAGTTTTTTTTATTTTTTATAAATTAGACAAACAGAAAATGAATAGAATGATAAGTGCTATTCTTGATTGGTCAGGTGCTGCTGGATGTGTCTTTAGATGTTTTTTGAAAATGGCTACAGACTCGGCTGCACGAATTGAAATAGGCAGGCCGTTCCACCAGGTGGGGGCGGTCCAGGAAAAGGTCAGTGAGAGCGATTTCATGCCTCTTTGGTATGGCACCACAAGGCGTCGTTCACTGGTAGAGCGTAAGCTTCTGGAGGGTGTGTAAGTCTGAACAAGCGAGTTTAGGTATATTGGTGCAGAGCCAGTGGTTGCTTTGAAGGCGAGCACCAGTGCCTTGAATTTGATGCGAGCGGCTATTGGCAGCCAGTGCAGACTGATGAAGAGAGGCGTGACGTGCGCTCTCTTCGGCTCGTTAAAGACCACCCTCGCCGCTGCATTCTGGATCAGTTGCAAGGGTTTGATAGTGCATGCCGGAAGGCCCGCTAGAAGAGCATTACAGCAGTCCAGTCTGGAGAGAACAAGAGCTTGGACCAGTAGTTGTGTGGCCTGCTCAGATAGGAAGGGTCTAATCTTCCTAATGTTGTATAACGCAAATCTGCAGGACCGGGTTGTTGCAGTAATGTGGTCAGTGAATTTTAGCTGGTCATCAATCACAACTCCAAGGTTCCTGGCTGTCCTGGACGGAGTTATGGTTGATGATCCTAGCTGAATGGAGAGATTGTGGTGAAGTGCTGGGTTGGCTGAGACCACAAGCAGTTCTGTCTTTGCAAGGTTGAGTTGCAGGTGATGTTCCTTCATCCAGGCAGAAATGTCTGTCAGGCAGGCAGCGATACGAACACCAACCATGGGATCATCTGGTTGAAATGAGAAGTAGAGTCTAGTGTCGTCGTCATAGCAGTGATAGGAAAAACCACGTTTCTGAATGACAGAACCCAGTGATGACATGTAGATGGAGAAGAGAAGTGGTCCAAGCACTGAGCCCTGGGGAACTCCAGTAGCTAGATGATGTGACTTAGACACTTCACCTCTCCATGACACCCTGAAGGACCTACCTGAGAGGTAAGACTTGAACCACTGGAGAGCAGTTCCTGAGATGCCCATCGTCATGAGAGTTGGCAGGAGGATCTGGTGATTAACTGTGTCAAAAGCAGCAGACAAATCCAGTAAGATAAGTACTGTGGATTTGGAAGCTGCTCTTGCCTGTCTCAGTGCCTCCGTAACCGAGAGCAGGGCAGTCTCAGTTGAGTGGCCGCTTTTGAAGCCGGATTGGTTGATGTCCAGGAGGTTGTTCTGTTCAAGAAACGTAGAGAGCTGGTTAAACACAACTCGGTCAATTGTCTTTGCAATGAAAGGCAGAAGGGATACCGGTCTGTAGTTTTCTAAAAGTGCTGGGTTCAGAGAGGGTTTCTTAAGCAGTGGGGTTACATCTGCTTCGGAGAGCAGATTAAATACTTTTTTCAACCTCCTTTTGTCAAGATAACAGCTCTGAGTCTTCTCCTATAATGCCTGATGAGTTTGGAGAACACATGAGATGAGATGAGATTCAAGTTTATTGTCATTACACATGTACAAGTACAATGCAACGAAATGAGTTTGGAGCAAGCCTCCGAGCCGCAGCTATTTAAAGCGCCGCCACACGCTCTCCAAAAAAAAGAAATGCAGATTGCTAAGCATACATGCAAACATTACATACATTGTACACACAGTACACATGGTCACGTGATGGTATTTTTTGTTGGGGCAAGAGATCAGAGAACATTCCTCCATACAGAATCTTTCCAGATCCTTCAGATCCTTCCAGATCCTCACAGCTCTATGATTGTGCTTCTTCTCTTCAGTTCACCTCAATCATTTTCTATAGGGTTCAGGTCAGGGGACTAGGAAAGCCATGGCAGAAGCTTCATTTTGTGTTCAGGGACAACATGTGTGTTGATTTTGATGTTTGTATTGGATCATTGTCCTGATGGAAGATCCAACTACGGCCCATTATAAGATTTCTAGCAGAGGCCGTCAGGTTTTCATTTTTTATCTGTTGGTATTTGCTAGAATCCATGATACCCTGTATCTGAACAAGATGTCCAGGACCTCCAGCAAAAAAATAGGCCCACAACATTAATGATCTATCAGTATATTTAACCGTGGGCATGGGGTACTTTTTTATCCCTGTTTGCACCAAACACATCTGGGTTTTCTGCCAAAAAGCTCCTTTTTTTAGTTTCATCTGATCACAGAACCCGGTCCGGTCTGAAGCTCCAGTCATGTCTCACAACTGAATATGCTGGAGTTTGTTTTTGGGTGAGCGAGGAGGATTTTTCTTGAAACATCCCAAACAACATGTGGTGATGTAGGGGTTGTTAGATTTTTTTTAAAAGGCCTTCTGATCCCAAGACTCAACTAATCTCTGTTATTCTCCGTTTGTGATCTTTGGAGAGTCTTTGTCCACTCAAACACTCCTCCTCACCATGCATTAGGACGATATAGACACATGTCTTCTTCCAGGCAGATCTGTAACATCTTTAGTTGACTGTAACTTCTTAATTATTGCCCTGATGGTGGAAAAGGGAATTTTCTATTCTTTAGCTATTTTCTGACAGCCACTTTCTATTTTGTGAAGCTCAATGATATTTTGCTGCCCATCAGAACTATATTCTTTGGTTTTGCTCATTGTGATGAACTATTGAGGGAATTTGGCCTTTGTGCTTCCTCATATTTATACTCCTGTGAAACAAGAAGTCATAGCTAGACAATTTTATGCTCATAGTCACCTTGGTTTGCTAAAAAATTTAAATATTAATGGAGATATGCTTGAGAGATATTTTACTCATAAAAAATGTTAGGGGTGTCAATAATTATGGCCAACGTGTTTTGGAGAAAAGCATTTATTTCATAATGTGATTTACCCCCTACTTTCAATTCTTTTACTTCAATGAAAGGTTACATTTTTGCACATTTTAAATAAATGATGTATATGAGGACAACTGTATATGAGGGTGCATGAGGGTGACATGCATTTTGTGGAAGAATATTCTTTTGGTTGTGCTTTGGCTCTGCGTGACTGCGAATGATTATGGTTGTCCTACTGCTCATAAAATATTCACTACTAGGCTTAAGAGATATAACCAGACAGTTTAGATGGTAAGGATCTCTAGCTGACTAGCTGAAAATGTTTCTGTATTTATACCCATTGATAGATATGGTTAGCCTGGATGCCAACCGAACTTAGCCCCGCCCACAACATTTTTACTCGGGCAGTTCGGTCTGGACTTGCTCAATAGAGAAATAATTATGCCCAAACAGAAGCTGTTCGGACCAATGAAATTGTCAGGGCGGGCTTTAGACGATGATGGACAGATGATAAACAGTAACGTAATCATCTACGTCATCAAAGAGCGCTTGGGTTGAATTTGTTCTAATCCTAAACGGAGAACTTGTTCATATCTGCATTCACCTTTACTATTTCTCTCAGAAATGATGATTGTGTTGGTTAGTACTCTGTGTATGCTTAAATTCTTTTTTTACAACACCGGCAAAGTTCGTTTACACTCATCTTTTTCTTCTAACGTTAGGCTACTTATTCCAGCGTGCGTGCAGACAGGGTTGCCAAGTTTTTACAACAAAACCCGCCCAATTGCTAACGTTCCTCAAAACTAGCCAAAAACAAGCCCAATAGCTTTCCAGGGGGGTTCTCCGGGAAAAAAAGGCATTTAGGGGGTAAAATATGTGTTATTTTGGAAGGACTGCCTGCTAAAATTCGCATTCCTGGGTCTGTATATCACATAAACTTCAACCCGTGGACTTGGCAACACAGTGCAGTTGAGTTCTGTTAACATTTGACTACTAACGTTATGCGTCGCTCCGTTGCTCTGATTGGTTGTAGGTCTATCCAATTGAGGTCTTTCCTGGTTCGGTTGAAACACGCCCCATAATCACAGCCCAACGGAGCAGTATCAGACTCATATTCTGACTAGAATTGAGTATGACGACGTCAGGCTAAGATATGGTACTTCTTTGAAATAAATTACACAGCACTACAAAAAACATAATGAAATTACCCTTTATAATAGATAATGCTTTACAATGAACTCAGAGAGCTACATGTGGCAGTTTATCTGTTCAATAAAATTTGAGGTTTAAAGATTTAGCTGCTCCTTTAAAATAACGCAAATCTGTCTCTAATGCATCTTCCATGCTGTTTCAAATGATATATAAAACTATATATATAAAACTCTTCTTAAAATGGTAAAACATGAGGTCAGTGTTTATTTTGTAATATGTTTATTTTTTTAAAACTTACTTCAATTCATAACTTCAATTTATATATAAAGTTAGCTGTTATTAGTCCGTGTCTGTAAGAGTTGAGAAAAAAAATTGTTCTCATGCAGCGTCCCCTAGAGGGCACTATGGGGAATGACCGACTTATAAAAAAATGAGTCTAAACACGACAATGAACTTGACATTGGCAGGTGGCAGCCAATGAAGTCATTACCGGTGCGACCGTGAATATAAAAGGGCACCTGTTAAATACGTCATCCTCTTTCTTGTCTTCAGGAGTCCGTTCCATCTATCGCACTCAAGCAAACTATGCTGTTGTGGAGGGGATGCGGGAATATGGTTATGTGTCAATGCCTCCGATTGAAGAGATGCTGGCTAGCTATCTTTCGATGGGTGAGGCATCTGCATTAAAGGCTCTGTCTCTGCCATCTAAGCCGCTGTGTGTCACATTGCGCATAAATTGCAGAGTATATGTGACAGCAGGTCAGGCTGGTGCTACACTGCACACGATGGCTGTGCTGCAGGCCTACCAGGCTAACCTGCTTAAGGACCAGGACCAGGGGCTCCCCCCTGAGGCAGCAGAGGAGCTGCGGCGCACCACAGATTTGGCTCTCCTTGCCACAAAACAAACTGCCGCTTCAATCCATGGTGGCTATGGAGAGGTATCTGTGGGTGAACCTGGATGAAAAACGTTCTGCTCAATGCGTCAGTTTCGTCCCTCCAAACTTTTTGGCACATCTGTTGAGCCATTGGTTTGAAGGTTTAGGGAGGTGAAGACGTGCTCTGTAGCCTTTAAGACTTTTATACTGTGCTGGCCCAGGTCTACACCTCAGCCTGCAAAGCGGTCTGGCTCATCCCAGTCTGAGGACCGGAGACAAGACCAGAAGGCTAGCGCTGCCTCTCGTGCTCCTAGCACTGCCTCTCGTGCTCCCCCTCCTACAAGGATCCATGGTGGCCATGGTTTCTATGGAGAGGCATCTCTGGGTGAACCTGGCCGACACAGTATAGTATCTGAGTATAGGAGACAGTTAGACCTCCCCTTGCTTTAGAGAGTTGTCATGTTGAGGCCTCCGTCCTCAGAGTTCCACCATGCAGTGGTGCTGAGTTGTTAGGCTCTTTCGAGCCTCCTTTGCCTCTGCCTTTAGGAAGCACTCGTTGGTCTCCTCTCGCTATAGAGAATTATTCTAGCCGCCACTCCCTTGAGCTTCACCTGTATAACATTTTCTGGCCTCCTCGGCTGCTCTTTTGATAGAGCGTTGCTAGGCCTTCTCTTTTCTTAGAGAATTGTACATTTAGGCCTCCTTTCCTCCAGAGCTCCACCTTATAAGCAATTGTGAGTTATAGGCTCTCTTTGAGCCTCCTTGGGAGCTGCCATGAGACTACAACGTAGTTAGGCCTCTTCTCGCTTTAGTGAGTCGGCATATTGAGGCCTCCATTCTCGGAGCCAGAATTGGGCAGTAGCACTGAGTTGTGGGCTCTTTGCCTGAGCCTCCTCTGGTGCCCCTGGGTTGGGAGTACTTTTAACCATTTTTGTTCGCTCCCCTGAGCTCCACCTGCTATTATTGTCCAGTTGCTAGGGCTTTTATGAAGCCTTGAAAGATGTTGGATGTACCTCTCTCTCTCTCTCTTTCTCGGCTGTATCTAGGCTTTCTCTCTCTCTCTCTCTCTCTCTCTCTCTCTCTCTCTCTCTCTCTCTCTCTCTCTCTCTCTCTTTCTCTTTCTCTTTCTCTTTCTCTCTCTCTTTCTCTCTCCCTTATCATAATGAGAGAGTCGTTATGAGGCCTCCATCCTCTGTGTTCAGTCAGGGGTTAAGTTGTTAGACTCTCTGCAAACGTTCTTGGCCGCTGCTCTTGAACTAATTCTATTAGAGGCCTCCGCTCCCCTGACCTCCGCCCGTTATTGTGTCAAGCTCCTGGTCCTGTTATGTAGCCTCCTTGACAGGCATAGGACATAGTGTATTTGTCCTATTAGCTCAGCCATAGGCTAAATTGTTGGACTCTCTGTGGGCCTCCTTGGCTACTCCTCTCACTAGAGAGAGTTATCTTGCTAAGGCCTCAGCTTCGCAGAGCTCCGCCAGGACAGCAATTGTGAGTTGTAGGCTCTGTGAGCCTCCTTGGAAGCTGTCCTGAGTGTGGAACGTAGTCTAGGTCTTCTCCGCTGCTAGAGCTCATCTAGGCGTAGGGTTGTTAGGCTCTCTGTGAGTTTCTTTCTAGGCCTCTTATTTTCTTATATCATCTTTTTGTTGAGGCCTCCATTATTGAAAAAGCTCTGCTCCATGACGATATTCCCTTTAAGGTGTTATTAGGAATACCAAGCTCTTGCCTGTAAGGGGTCTTGTAGCTCGGGCTTTGGCCACAGGGAATTAATTGTGTTGCTGTTGTGCACCTTTGTAATGGGGAATCCTTTGAGTCTTTGACTTATATCAGCCACTAAGGCACTCATCCCTTCAGTATGGCGGTGTGGGTATTTCGTTCCCCATAGCGCCCTCTAGGGGATGCAGTGAGAGTACGCAGAAAGGGAACGTCTCAGGTTACGCATGTAACCATGGTTCCCTAAGAAGTGGAACAAGGTGCTGCGTCCCCTTGCCAGCATGCTTTCAGTGCACATCTCCTTCGGACAAGAATTGGATGAAGTATTTCACAGGTGTTCTTTTATACTCACGGTTGCACCAGTAGTGATGTCATAGGCTGCCGTCTGCCAGTGTCAAGCTCATTGTCGTGTTTAGACTCATGCTTCAGACACCAGTCATGCCAAAGGCATTCCCCATAAAGGCAGAGCCCTCTAAGGGACACAGTGTCTCATTCCCTTTCACAGGAAACCATTGTTTCATCTGTAACCTGAGACGTTTTTCACACATGACATTGCAAAATCATTCCAAGACAGATTTAATTTGACCTAATAATCTGAACCCTTTTAGGTTTTAATTAAAATCAACCCCTGGGACATAAAAGTGCCTGAAGTTGAAGAAATACTCGATTATGGCATTTCATTGGTAATACAAAGTTGTAATCACAATTAGAAGAAACAATGTTTGTCAGCTGCTCATGGTAAAAAAAAATTATCTGTGAAATATGAAGTGTCAACTAATAATAGTCAGTTTTTGGCATTCTGCCAGGAAGATGCTGAGAGGCAGATGGTACTGATGATGCTATGACCACAGAAAGATACCTTCATTATGAGCTCAAGCAACCACGTTCAAGCAGGAATGGACTGGGACTTAAAAACCTGGGATCAATGCTGGCCTAATATAGACTATAAAGTTCATATACATTTTCCCATGCTATTTTTGATATGCCAGCAGTTTATGCAGCCAGTTGCACACTATTTATCTTTGGATGGTGTAGCTAAAAGCATTATCTCCTAGAATTGTTTCAGAGAAGATTATATCAATCTGCTAGCAGCCATCATCTCAGCACTTATGCTCTAATGATGAAACTTCAAACACAAAGTAAGTATTGTGCGTGCTGTGCTAAAGTAGGTCAATGCACTTGAGCATCAGTGTTATTTGGGCATTGCAGGTGAGAGATTGAAAAGGAAGCTGGTGGTAATTAGGTTACTAATTAGACACTTTGTGACCCGTTTCCTACAGTGATGGCTGGGCGGACAGAGATGAGGTTGTGGAGGGCTACGAGCAGGAAGCTGTTGGCGGCATCACTATGAAGCTACAGTCGGCGGAAGTCACATCCTTTGATGACTACTACCTAAAGTTACGGCTCAACACCAACAATAGAAACCCCTGGTTCGCTGAATTCTGGCAGCATCGTTTCCAGTGTCGCCTCCCAGGACACCCACAAGAAAACATGAATTATAAGAAGAACTGCTCAGGTACGAGTGAGAGAGAGGCTGCATATGGGTCATTCCTAGTATGCAGTACATTTTCATGTCCCAATCATAGATGACCTAATAAATGAGATAAATGAGATAAGTTCATATGAGTTCGTTTTCTTTCATTAAAGTATTACAATTAAAGACTTCACTACTTTGTTTGGATGATTGTTATGCACTAATTTCTAAAATGGGGGAAATTTTTTTGAATTTATTTAGAAATATTCCAGGTAGTTCAAATAACGTTTTTTTTCCCTAAGATTATCCTTTATCCTTTGCCCTATATAATTTGAATAAAACAGTGTGATCCTCTTTAGGACTGGGAGAAAGGGACAAAAATATCCTATCTCTGTATTTTTGGGCTGAATGATGATGTACAATAAAATAAATATTACAAAACAAAAGCACAGACTAAATGTTAACTGGTAGGAGGAAAACATTCACTCCTCTGAGCTTATAATTATATTAGCCTACATTTGATTGTTCCATTACAAGTCACTTTACAGTTACTGCTATAATGAAAATATACATACTTGTAGATTTAAAAATGTACATGCGGTGTGTTAATGTCCAACACCAAATGTTTACCAAAATGTATCTTTTAGTCAGAATTATTTTGTTATTCTATAGCAAATGAGGAGACTCAAATTGGATTATACACTATTCCTGCAGTAGCTCACTCCGCGTCCTCTGCTATTTGCTATTTTTCAGATGCGCTAATAATATCAAACTACTGTGGGCTCTGTACGATATTGCCACATTCTATTATAAAAATGTATCGATATATCATACAAACTCGATATCCCACCCAGACCTAATCCTCTTAAATGGCCGTACTCTTTGCACCCAATTATTATAAAAACCTTTCCAACAATTTAGGCGGTAATTTCGACTATATTTCTTCAATATCATGTTTTTTCTTCCTTGTTGATCAAATTACAGTCTGATAATACCAACATTTCTAAAATTGTTGTATATAAATAAGTTGACATGCTCACTAGTGAATCCATCACTGAGCAATGACAAGCTTTAGCTCTCTGTTAACATCCTCTTTTTTTTGTTCTTTTTTTTAGTTATTAAAGTGTCTGACCAGAATATGTTTTATAAACATATCTTCTTAAATTGCAATTGCAACACAAGCACATATACACACACATATATATATATATATATATATATATATATATATATATATATATATATATATATATATATATATATATATATATATATATATATATATATATATATATATATATATATATATATATATATGTTCAAAAGGTACTGCAGAACAGGAATGACCCATTTTGCATGCTACAAAATAGCTGTTATTTCCCAAAACAGAAGAAAATAAAATACTTGCTTATTAGGTTTATACTAATTTAAAGGCGTATTTTTTGTGTTTTTCTGCTCTTTTGGTATCTTTGAAACATTCTCTGCTGACTGAAAAAGGTGACCTAGGTAAATTGACTCTTTATATGGCACATTTCTGTCTGGCTGGGTTGATATTTAACATCAACTGTTTAACATCAGTTTGAGACAACACTCAGAAAGCATGTTGTCAAAATGACACCTGACTTCTTTCTTTTTTCTTTTTTTTTTCTTCTTTTTTTTTGCAGTGCCACATCTTGTTTCACAATGCAATAAATATGTTTTAACTTGATAGATAAAAAAATGTTTTAACCTTTATACAAATTATTTAAGTGCAAGCATAAATACAGGGAAGCTTGCCACACACTTTAATGTCTGATCTGATTTTATGCTATTTTCTTGTTGTCCATATATATATATTTTTTTTTTTAATTTTATTTACAGCATTGCTTTGCTATATAATTTTTATTTATTTATTTATTATTTGTTTGTTTTCTTTTTTTAGTTGTTTTAGGCAAGAGGTGAACTTTCATAGGTCAAATGATTTTGATTCAAGATGATAATTTGAACTTTATGCAACATGAACATAAAGGCAAAATGAAAACTGTTACAAATAATCGATTAGAGAAATAGTCATAGTGTGCTGTTCTGTTATTATTTCTTTGTCTAGAACTCCAAGATGGTAAGTGAATATTTTTCTGAAGAGCTAACGTGGAGACACCTCACTTCAGAAATATAGATAGAGGTCGACTGATATTGTACAACCATATGAATTTAAAGGAAATTATGCTCTGTGATTCTGTGTCTGTATAAAACAGTCTTTTTTCTACATTTTCAGATCACTAGTAAAGGTTATTAGAACAGTCCTTTACTATTGTCAATAATGTCACAAAGCGACACTGTATATCGGTTGACCTCTAATATATGAAGTTATTGGGATGTTTTATCCCCAAAATATTGGCATCTGTATGGACACTTTGGTTTGAACTTTATATCCCAATAACATTAACTAGATCTATAATGCCAGTTGGATATGCTGCATGTTCCGGTGGGGAACTTTTTTTAAGCTCCAAACATTTTTAGTTGCTTGTGCTAATATAAATCAGAGCCTTCAGAGAGAAGAAATAAAGAGGTCACGCTTCTTATTTCTATAGATTCGGCTCCATTTACAACATGCATCTGCTACATGCACAAAAAAATAAAAATAAAAATACTGTATCGATGTCATACTGTGACTTTGGTGGAAGAATGTTTTAGAGTTTGGTGTTGTGTTGTTCACTATTTTTGACATAAATAATAGGGGGACACATTTATCCAGCAAAATTTGCACAGAATTGTAAACATGATAAACATAGTATATGATTTATTTATATACTCATAAAAAAATGTAATATTACAAAATTACAAAATTATTTAGAAAGTTAAAGTTAGACAGAACCCCCAATCCCCCCTCCCCCATCTTTTTTATTCTTTCAGAATGATTTTGATGATATTTGATGATAAATTGAGATGATTTTTGAGTTGAAATATCATAGCACAGTATCATATCTTTACTGAGACCTTCTGGACTAAATATTTCTCTTTGCATGTAAACAAACTTTTGACATACCATAGAAAATATGTCGTTTTTGAACATAAATGATTTAATAGAGAGCAAGGGTGTAAGAAACACTGATAAATCCTTCTCGCAATCTGCCTCTATCATTAATAAAACATGGATTTAATGTTTCAGTTTGTCCTCAAAGTGTCACTGCTTTATTATGGTTTGTACCCATTAAAAATGAGGGATCAACTAAGACAGCATTTTAAGCAAAGCATGCCTAGGTTTTAGCTTTCGCCCGTTGCTTGCTGCAATGCCCTTTAATTTACACATGTATAATGTGATAGCCATGTTATGATGAGAGTTTTCTTTGAAAATATGTTCTTAATCTTTAAAATCATCATATTTATCAGCTATGGTGCCTGATGCTTCCTGCTGGCTTTTTACAGATCACCAGATAATGATCCGATAGGGTGTCCTTTGACATTGCCCGTTCCTTTGAATTAATACTTTTTTCTTTTTTTTTTCAATTGTCAGCCACATTTACTCATGAGGGAGACGGGCACGAATGAGAACACGGATGAATAATTAATTTCCTTGCTCAATTAATAATAATGTCAACATCATGTCCATTACTAATTAAATGCTGAGTTTGGTTACATAAATGGCTTGCTTCGCCATGGCAACAAAAAGCATTTCCTTTGAACTTCTGTTTTAATGTGGCTGTCTTTTGATTCGCTGTCCATTGGAAATTGAAATAACTTACTGTCTTGTCGCCCGTGGCTTCAGAATAATAATTTGTCTCTGGACACCCTATCGTTCCCTTTCAAGTGCAAAAATTACATTTCTATAAAATGGGGTCTGAAAATAGGGCTGAACTGTTACAGAGTTTTTTTTGTAACAGTGATTTTCATTTCAGTAAAAGTGGAATAATTATTTTGCAGAATTTGCAGGTATTGCTAAAGGATTTTCTGTAGTCAATATGAAATCAAAATTGACCCTATTTACTTTCGTAATGCATGTTTCTGGTCTTACTGTGCACGCTATTCCAAAGAAAAACTATTTGTCTTCATTGTCTGTATAAAAAGACTTTCCTTTTCAGCTAACATCGCTTAGGCCATGCAGGCTGTTGGATAATGTTAACCAGTAGTCAAATAGATGTTTACATGTATAAGAAAGTAAATTGGGTTGCAAATGTTGTTTCATGTTGACTAAGACGCTCAAGTTGTCGCAGTGATGCTCTAATAATTGCTGTTTGGTTTGCTGATTCTCGCAGGTTATGAAAGCCTTGAGGACAACTATGTCCAGGACAGTAAGATGGGGTTTGTCATTAATGCCATCTATGCCATGGCTCACGGCCTTCATGATATGCATGAACACTTGTGCCCGGGTTACGTGGGACTATGTGAGGCAATGGACCCCATTGATGGCAGCAAACTGCTGGACGCTCTCCTTAAGACTTCCTTTACTGGCGTGTCTGGAGAAGATGTGTGGTTCGATGAAAACGGGGACTCTCCAGGCAGGTCAGTCTTACTTACTGGCCTACATAAAGCTACATTTTATGCACTAAATGAATGACACAAAAATAGCTATTAATTAATTTTTAAACCACCGTGGAGTTGCATCCAATAAGTCCAATGTCCTGGCTTTAGCAAATACTCACTTGCAGGCATTTATGGATGATTTGGCCACAAATCACAAATGCTATGACTATTTATCAAGAAAGGTTTTGAAATGATAAAGTATGTTTTTCTGAAGACATTGTGGGAGATGCATTATTTAAGGGATCATTTATGTTTGTAGCACAAACAGTGTACACACACCAAATTGTAATACAAATTGTAATACAAACATTTAAATTCTGTCATTAATTACTCACCCTCCTGTTGTTCCAAACCCAAGACTTTCGTTTATCTTGGGAACACAAATGAAGATCTTTTTTATGAAATCTGTCCCTCTGTTGACAGCTACGCAACTCACTTTGACGCTTCAAAAAGTTAATAAAGAGATCCATATGAATTAAACCACTTTGTATGATGAACAGATTGAATTTAGGCTTTTATTCACATATAAACATTGATCAGTGAACATAAACAAAAGCTCAATGGAACCTGTTGAGCCCAAACCGCAGAAGCTCAAATGTGCTGCGTAACACATGAGAATGAACCTCATTGGTTCTTGTAGAAGCTCAAACGTGTTGCGTAACACAAGAATGAATTTCAATGGTTCTTGTAGAAGCTCAAAGGTGCTGCGTAACACGAGAATGAACCTCATTGGTTCTTGAGGAACCACAAACGTGCTGTGTGTAACAAGAATTAACCTCGTTGGTTCTTGAGGAACCTCAAACGTGTTGCGTAACACAAGAATGAACCTCATTGGTTCTTGTAGAAGCTCAAACGTGTTGCGTAACACAAGAATGAACCTCATTGGTTCTTGTAGAAGCTCAAATGTGTTGCGTAACACGAGAATGAATCTCATTGGTTCTTGTAGAAGCTCAAACGTGTTGCTTAAGACGAGAATGAACCTCATTGGTTCTTGAAGAAGCTCAAACGTGTTGCGTAACACGAGAATTAGTCTCATTGGTTCTTGTAGAAGCTCAAACGTGTTGCGTAACACGAGAATGAATCTCATTGGTTCTTGCAGAAGCTCAAACGTGCTGCGTAACATGAGAATGAATCTCATTGGTTCTTGCAGAAGCTCAAACGTGTTGCGTAACACAAGAATGAACCTCATTGGTTCTTGTAGAAGCTCAAACGTGTTGCGTAACACAAGAATGCATCTCATTGGTTCTTGTAGAAGCTCAAACGTGTTGCGTAAAACAAGAATGAATCTCATTGGTTCTTGTAGAAGCTCAAAGGTGTTGCGTAACACAAGAATGAACCTCAATGGTTCTTGTAGAAGCTCAAAGGTGCTGCGTAACACGAGAATTAACCTTGTTGGTTCTTGCAGAAACTCAAACGTGCTGCGTAACACGAGAATGAACCTCATTGGTTCTTGAGGAACCTCAAACGTGCTGCGTAACACAAGAATTAACCTCATTGGTTCTTGTAAAAGCTCAAACGTGTTGCACAACACGAGAATGAATCTCATTGGTTCTTGTAGAAGCTCAAATGTGTTGCATAACACGAGAATGAATCTCATTGGTTCTTGTAGAAGCTCAAACGTGTTACGTAACACGAGAATGAATCTCATTGGTTCTTGTAGAAGCTCAAACGTGTTGCTTAAGACGAGAATGAACCTCATTGGTTCTTGAAGAAGCTCAAACGTGTTGCGTAACACGAGAATTAGTCTCATTGGTTCTTGTAGAAGCTCAAACGTGTTGCGTAACACGAGAATGAATCTCATTGGTTCTTGCAGAAGCTCAAACGTGCTGCGTAACATGAGAATGAATCTCATTGGTTCTTGCAGAAGCTCAAGCTTGCTGCGTAACACAAGGAGGAACCTCAAACGTGCAAACCACTCAATTCATATGGATTAGTTTTACGATCTCTATATGAACTTTTTGAAGCATCAAGGGACAGAAAGCTCTCAGATTTAAACAAAAATATCTTTATTTTTTGTTCTGAAGATGACCAAAAGCCTTACGGGTTTGGAAAGACATGAGAGTGAGTAATTATTGACAGAATTTTCCTTTTTGCGTGAACTATCCCTTTAATGTAAACTTTCCTACTTAAACTTAATTGATATTTCGAATGCAGTGCAAGCTCCCTTTGTCTAAATGTTTATAAATCAGCCGAGTAAATGCTCAAATGTAACCATGAGCAACAATAATAATTATGCTTGACTGTAAAATAACTTTTAAACTGTGTTTTTATCTCTCTTTCTTGAAGGTATGACATTATGAACCTGCAGTATGTAGAGCCTGGAGTCTTCGACTATATAAACGTCGGCTCGTGGCATGAAGGCATTCTGAGTATTGATGATTATATGATCCAGATGAACCGCAGTGAGATGGTCCGATCTGTCTGCAGTGAGCCCTGCTCCAAAGGAGAGATCAAGGTAAGTGTGTATATTTATTAACAAAAACCATTGTATTGTTGCCTTTTTTTCATGTTGCTTCTTCTTCTCCTTAAAATACAAAAATAAACTGTAGTCCACTGGGGAAATGTGTAATGTGCTGTTATGTGTCCGCACAGGTGATCAGGAAAGGGGAGGTGAGCTGTTGCTGGATCTGTACGGCCTGTAAGGACAATGAATATGTCCAGGATGAGTTCACCTGCAAAGCCTGTGACCTGGGATGGTGGCCAGATGAAGAACTGCAAGGTAATTTGCAATTGTTATCCTTTTATTGCAATAGTCATTTTGATGAATGTAGGTAGTTTACATTTCAAGTATCAACTCTCTCAGATGTTTCTCCTAAAATTCCTCAGGAGAAGTAAAAATAGACACTATAGAGACTATAGTTGACCAAGTAGAAGTAAAGATCTACTGTATAAAATAAATCTGCATAGTATAGCTGAGAAAATATGATTTTTGGAAGAATATGATGAGAAATGTTTGAGGTCGTATTAAAGACTCAGATTACAAGCTCAGGTATCTTGGTTTCTTGTTAAGGTTGAGATATCTCTTCAAGTTGTAAAAGAGACAAATGAAATTACTGGAGTCTTTTTCTTAGAAGTACATAAATAAATGGAAATCTGAGAGTCAAGAGACTTGAGCAAAGTTTTCTAAGGTTCTTTGTTTAGTCTCGTCTTTGTCTTTGAGAAACAATGGAGATAGACAATGACAATGGTCTTGATTTGAATGTTTTTGTAAAACTAAATATTAATATATATAAGCTAGTCTGCATCTTAAAACAATCCATTGTCTGTCAGCATTTGTTCTAGACGTGAAAGACTCTTATTATCAGGCATGTTGAGGAGAAGTGTAATATTATTTTTCTAAGCAATCAGACTTACACTCTTAAAAAAAAAAGGTTCTATATGGCACCAAAAATTCTTGGCTCGTAATCATAGGGGGATCTTTTTAAGTGCTATATATCACCAATTTTGGTGCTTCAGTGGTTCTTCAGCGGTTCTTCAGCGGTTCTTCACCGGTTCTTTGACTAAGGTGCTATATAGCACCGCTAATTATGGTGCTATATAGCACCACTACCATATACAGAACATGTTAAGATATGGTGCTATATAGCACCAAAAGTGGTTCCTCTATGATTACGACAAAGAACCATTTTTGGTGCCATATAGAACCTTTTATTTTAGAGTGTACGTGATGACTTTTGCATGGACAAGCACATTCTGTTTTCTTCAGAAAATGTCAAAATCTAGTACTTAATGATTTACCTATGGTTCTTTTGCCCAGAGTTTTGGTAATTCACTGATTGTTTTTGAGTTTTGAAGTCAAGAGAAAAAGTATGTGTCTGAATCAAAGCATCAAAGATGCGTCAGAAGACCGTTCTCCAAATCTTGCATTATAACTGATTTGGCTCTTTAAAAGACCTTCACTGTCCTATTTTCAAAAGGTTCCCCATGACACCTGAAGGCCATTTATCATTTTTACAGATTGCATGCGCCGTGCAACTTATCGCCTGTGACAGCCCTACTTCACCGCCTACTTCTCTGGCCTATTTTCATACACTATGATGGTCAATGTCAATGCAGCAGCTTAGAGTGTCCTAGCAATGTATTTTTTATTAGTTCACTTTATAGTTCCATTCTATGTTACTGCCGTAATGCACAGATTCACCATGGCTAAAGAAAAGCACATGCAGAGATGGTCAGAAATGCTAAAAAAAAAAAATAGAAATTGTATTTATCATTTAGGAAGTTATTCATATCCCGCTAGATGTAAATGGTTGTGTCCTTAGGCTCTCCTTGAGTTTTATCTTTCGTAAAAGGCTTTCATGAATACTGGTGTTGGTAATGAGGAAGCATTCATTTCCTCTCTCCTGCTGCAGTCTCTCAAGTCTCCTTTGGCTTGGTTCTTTCTTATGGCCGGTCCCTTAGTGGAGGTGCTGTTTATTTTTAGGTGAGCTGGAAACCTACTTTAGCACTTGGTGCATAAGCGAGCTGGCCACACTCAG
This sequence comes from Gobio gobio, assembly GCF_949357685.1. Classification (NCBI taxonomy): domain Eukaryota; kingdom Metazoa; phylum Chordata; class Actinopteri; order Cypriniformes; family Gobionidae; genus Gobio; species Gobio gobio. The sequence goes on from NC_137106.1 coordinate 39,118,712, forward strand.
ATGGCCAGTCCTACAAAGACAAACAGCAATGCGAAGTGTATACTTTTGCCATTTTTATTTAATATTCAACAATGTACGCTTTGATCGCAACCCCCTGTTGGCCCCTTAGAGTGTTTGCATATTGGTGGAAGCATAAATTCATAATGTGTCATATCCTATGAATAATATAGGCATTTGAGTCCACAGTAAAATGGGAAAAAGCTCTGCAGGTGTGTTGTATGTTCTGCACTGTACATTGGCCCAAGTCAAAAGGAAATTTTGTGAGAGGTTGCCAGGGTATTGCTATGTGATTAAAATGTGTTCAGAAACATTTCAGTGTGTTGTTATGCTTGCAAGGATGTCAAATTTGGTTGCTGGTTACTTACTGAACTAAATCAACAGAACCCATCCCAAATTTTGTTTCTGGTTGCCAAGGCATTGCTTTGTGATTGCTAAAGTGTTCTGAGTATTTTTGTGTGTTGCTATGTGGTTTCTAGGGTGTTCAAAACTGTTACTTTTTGAAGTTTTGGTGCGTTGCTCTGCAGTTTCTAGGGTGTTCAAAGTAGTTGCTAGGGAATTGCTTGTTGCTTCTGGTCCAAATCAACAGAACTCATTCAAAGATTTAGTGCGCAGTTTCAAGGATGTTGCTATGTGGTTGTGTTTATTGTGCATTGCTATGTGGTTACTAGGGTGTTGCTAGGTTGCATATATGGAAATGTATTATGTAATATATTATATTTTGCAGTACATTCCTATATATTTTTGTTCAGTAAGTGTGCTTACTTACTGGCCCAAGTTTGAAGAAAAATCCCAACTTTTGTGTTTTAGCAAAATTAGTAGAACTCATCCCAGAATTTTGTGACTGTTTTCCAAGACGTATTTTATTGTGTTGCTATGCAGTTGCTAGGGTGTTTAAAGTGGTTACTTACTGTCCTAAGGTCTGAGTGGGTTTTGGTGCGTTGCTAATGTGTTCTGAGTATTTGTGTGTGTGTGTGTGTGTGTGTGTGTGTGTGTTGCTATGCAGTTGCTATGGTGTTCAAAGTGGTTTCCTATGATATTCTGGTCTGTATTTTTGGCTCAGCTTCCATTTCAGTGTAGGTCTGTAGGATACTTTTGCTCACTTTATTGTACACCAGACAAAATGGAAATTAATTGCACACCGCAAATAGCAGAGTATAGTGTCGAGACCAAGTCAAGACCAAGACCTGAGTGTGTTGAGACAAGTCCAAATAAATACAGTTATAATAATAATACACTATATAGAGCATATTAGTGATATCCCTGCAGTTGTGGTCTTGACCAGTCTTGAAATAAAATCCAGAGTCCCCAGTCTGAGACCAAGACAAGACAGAGTACAAACACGTTAGATACCTAGATAAGGCCAAGACCTTCAAAAAAAAATGGTCTTAATTACTACAACAGTACAGCAATAATAATAGTGATGCTTGCCTAACAATTTCATGCATTGTGTTCATAGTCTCACATTGATATAATCATTTTGTCTTGTCTTTTCAGTCTGTGTGCCACTTCCCCTGCGCTACCTGGAGTGGAGTCATCCTGAATCCATTGCGGCTGTCGTCTTTTCATGTCTGGGCATCCTAGTGACCAGTTTTGTCACCTTCATCTTCATACTGTACCGAGACACGCCAGTCGTCAAGTCCTCCAGCCGTGAACTTTGCTACATCATCCTGGCTGGCATCTTCCTGGGTTACATTTGCCCTTTTACTCTCATCGCCCGTCCCACCCTAGCCTCATGTTACCTGCAGCGCCTCCTCGTTGGCCTCTCTGCCTCCATGTGCTACTCGGCTCTCGTCACCAAGACAAACCGCATTGCTCGCATTCTGGCCGGCAGCAAGAAGAAGATATGCACACGCAAACCGCGCTTCATGAGTGCCTGGGCGCAAGTGGTGATCGCGTTCATCCTCATCAGCGTGCAACTTACTTTGGAGGTCACGTTGATCATCTTGGAGCCTCCAGAGCCGATAAAGTCCTACCCCAGTATTCGAGAAGTGTTTCTAATATGCAATACCAGTAATGTGGGCATGGTGGCGCCACTGGGCTATAATGGCCTGCTCATTCTCAGCTGCACCTATTATGCGTTTAAAACTCGCAACGTCCCTGCCAACTTCAACGAGGCAAAGTACATTGCCTTCACCATGTACACCACCTGTATTATCTGGTTGGCCTTTGTGCCGATTTACTTCGGCTCCAACTACAAGATCATCACCACATCCTTCTCCGTGAGTCTCAGCGTGACGGTGGCTCTCGGCTGCATGTTCACGCCAAAAATGTACATAATCCTCGCCAAGCCCGAGAGGAACGTACGCAGCGCGTTCACCACCTCCGATGTGGTGCGTATGCACGTGGGCGATGGAAAAATTGCTTGCAGGAGCAACAGCCTGCTAAACATGTTCAAACGTAAGAAGAACACATCTGGAAATGCCAAGTAAGTAGCTCAGCGGCATTAGCGCAGTCTCTCTCCGTCCTGTTGCTTTAGAGCCCATGGGTCTAAAATTCTCTCCAGGCCTCAGGATCATGCCATTTCCAGGAGCTTACTCAATTAACGGCTTTCTCAGACATCTTGTGATTTGCAGGTCAACTACAATTAAAACCTGCACACCCAGGGGCGTCTAAGCAGCAGGGCTGAGAGAGACTGTGTGACTATAGTAGCTTTAGATTTACGTAATGGCAAGAGTTATTATTCTTCTACAACCAACTATTGAGTTGCTGAGCAGTTTAATGGTGTATATCAGATAATGGAAGGACTGTGTCAGCCGGAAAATATTTAATAATTTATTTGGTAAATACATTTGTTGTATCTACACATGAAAGCAGTCAAACAAAACATGGAGTAATGCAAAAATACAGAGCAGTCGTGTCCCAAACGAGTCAAGATGTGGGTGATCTTTGCGCCTAATCAATTACGGTTGCGACTTGTTGCATTTAATAGAGATCATATTATGTATACACAGGCTGTTTTGCAACAGCTTTGGTCAGAATTTAGAGTTGCAAATGATTGTTTTATAATGTTAGTTTTACTGTTTTCAGGTTTTTTTTTTCAATTCAAATGTCCCATGAATTGTTTGTGCACTGATGCCAGGCTAATTCATGTGTTATGAATAATCTGGTATTTTGGTTTGAGTCCATCAAGTTCCAAATAAAATGGGGAAATAATCAAATAAGCTAAAGTTCCTAATATTTGTTATGTATTTTGTTATATAAAGTGGGGACCAAAAGTCTGAGAGTACTAGGAGAAATGCTGCTATTTTGCTGTATATATAATATACACAGTTCTTTCTTGTTCTCGAATCTGATTGGCTAAGAGCCTTCTCCAGCCATACAATATTCTACCAGTATCACCAAAGAAGCCATTTCACTGTTTGTATCACTCTGCTTGCAGCATTTCTCACAGAGAGTGTCATGGCGGAAGAGCAAACCCACAAATATTTTACAAATTTTACAAATATTACTGTTAATGTGTGATGGAATGTAGTTTTAAGAGGTTTTTTTAGGCGAGGAATGTAGTTATTTAGACCTCAAATATGCAATGAAACAGGAATGTTATTTTTACTGTAAACAACCAACAATTGAATTGCTGTCATGGGAAATCCTTCGTTACTAGTCCTAAAGAGATGTTTCAGAATTAGTAACGGAGGCTTGGGCTCAACTGCAGTGTCTGTAGAGACAGTGTCAATTAGACTCCCCCTGAAATTGCCTCATCGACACGGCATCCTCAATAAACCTGTCTCCGGCGTGTTGCCTCCGACTGTTCGAATATTACTATTTAATAATTGTTAAATTGAAATGTCATCCTCAATAAACCCGTCTCCGGCGTGTTGCCTCCGATCTTTTGAATATTGCACTTTAATAATTGTTTCATCAATACGGCATCCTTAATAAACCCTTCTCCGGTGTGATGACTTCGATCTTTCGAATATTGCAATTTAATAATTGTTTAATTAATACGGCATCCTCAATAAACCTGTCTCCGGCGTGATGACTCCGATATTTCGATTATTCCTATTTAATAATTATTTAATCGACACATCATCCTCAATAAACCCGTCTCCGGCGTGTTGCCTCCGATCCTTCGGATATTCCGATCTATTATGACTTCTGACCTGTAAAGTTGCCAGGATAATAATCATACGCTGTTTGTTAATTGGCCAGAGGAGAACTGGCCCCCCCGACTGAGCCTGGTTTCTCCCAAGGTTTATTTTTCTCCATTAGGCCACCTGATGGGATTTTGGTTTCCTTGCCACTGTTGCCTCTGGCTTGGCTTGCTCAGTTGGGGACACTACATTTTTCAACTAAATATTCAAATAAATCGAATTAATAAACCAAATTAACCATTTAAACTAAATTACTGATCTAATTACTGATCTAAAGCCCACACTGTCACTGTATGATAATTGAAATGAACTGATGACATCACCGTTTTCTCCGGAATGGATGTACGGCTGAATAAAATTCTGTTGCATTATTTTCCTGTTTAACACTGTGAAGCTGCTTTGAAACAATCTGCATTGTTAAAATGCCTATATATATAAAGTTGACTTGACTTGACTTGACTCAACTGTTAAACTCTCAACTTGAGATTTGAATCCATGGCGGACACAAAAGAGTTTTTTTAAAGACACTCTTTTGTTGTTTATTATTTATTTTCACGCTTGTGCTGTCAAACTGTTGTATTTTAATGTTTTTGAAAGAAGTCTATTATGCTCATCAAGCCTGCATTTATTTGATCAAAAATACAGAAAAATCATTAACAGAAAGTATATTGCCAAATTATAAGTTAAAAAGAACAGCATTTCTTTAAAATATAAATCTTTTCTAACAATATAAACCATTACTATCACTTTTTTTTATCAGTTTAGCACATCCTTGCTGAATAAAATTAGCCTTTTTTTTCAACAACAAAAAAGAACGGTAACTAAACGGTAGTGTTTATTGTTACAAAATATTTCTATTTTAAATAAATTGCTGTTATTTTTTTACTTTTTATTCATCAAATAATCCTAAAAAAAGTATCACAGGTTATACAAAATATTAAGCAGCACAACTGTTTCCGACATTAAAAATAAATCAGCATATTAGAATGATTTCTGAAGGGTCATGTCACTCTGAAGACTGGAGTAATGGCTGATGAAAATTCAGCTTTGCTTCACATAAATAAATAATATTTTAAAGTATATTCAAATAGAAAACCACTATTTTAAATTGTAATAATATTTGACAATATTACTTTTTTTTCTTTATTTTTAATCAAATAAGATCAAATAAATAAGAGCGCATAACAGACTTCTTTCAAAAACATAAAAAATAGTAGTGTTTCCCAACTTTTGACTGGTACTGTATATACACCCGATCAGGCATAACATTATGATCACCTTCCTAATATTGTGTTGGTCCCCCTTTTGCTGCCAAAACAGCCCTGACCCATCAAGGCATGGACTCCAGACCCCTGATAGGTGTGCTGTGGTATCTGGAACCAAGATGTTAGCAGCAGGTCCTTTAAGTCCTGTAAGTTGCGAGGTGGGGCCTCCATGGATTGGACTTTTTTGTTCAGCACATCCCACAGATGCTCGATTAGATTGAGTTCTGGGGAATTTGTAGGTCTAGTCAACACCTCAAACTTGTTGTGCTCCTCAAACCATTCCTGAACCATTTTTTGGTTGGCAGGGCGCATTATTCCATGAAAGGGTGTACATGGTCCTCAACAATGCTTAGGTAGGTGGTACGTGTCAAAGTAACGTCCACATGGATGGCAGGACAAAGCATCACACTGCCTCCGCCGGCTTGCCTTCTTCCCATAGTGCATCCTGGTGCCATGTGTTCCCCATGTAAGTGACACACACGCACGTGATGGAAAAGAAAACATGATTCATCAGACCAGGCCACCTTCTTCCATTGCTCCGTGGTCCAGTTTTGATGCTCACATGCCCGCTGTTGGCGATTTCAGCGGTGGACAGGGGTCAGCATGGGCACCCTGACTGGTCTGTGGCTATGTAGCCACATATGCAACAAGCTGCACTGCACTGTGGATTCTGACACCTTTCTATCAGAACCAGCATTAACTTCTTGAGCAATTTGAGCTACAGTATCTCGTCTGTTTGATCGGACCACATGAGCATACGAGGGAAGAACGTCGGTCCAGGGGCAGCTACTCTTGTCTTGTGCAAAAAAAGACCCTGCAAGAGTGGGAAAGCTTTAAGTTATTAATAAAGAAACGTTGTTTTGACAAACCAACACATGAGGCATTGTATGCTGAAGACAATCAAAATGTATTAGAATCACTAACCTCACAATCAGACCATGTACCAATAGTGGAAGAAAATGCAGTGATATGCAATATCTAGCAATGTTCACAAAAAGATGCGGGGGTTCCCCAGATGATGCCAGGGATCCTTGCTGTCTGCCTTGAGTGGTGGCGTGCATGCCCACTAACACTGTGGGTAATTCGCACGATTCAGTGGGGCTATTGGATGCAGTTCCTTTCCCAAAGGAAAGTTGGGGTTTGCGCCTTAACCTTAGATTTGCGGCAGTTGAAGTATCGACCGGAACTGGGCTCTCTATTGGCCTACCTGCTTAGAGAGAGAATGTGATGGCAGCGGGGCTACCAATAAATGTCGTGGCCACAATACAGAGCGCTAGGGCACTGTCGGCAAGAGGCTTTATGTGCATATTTGAAGAGCAGTGCGGGCAAAGATTTTTATCACTATATCAATGCCCGATTGCGGGAATATTTCATTTCATTTTCTGACCAACTTTTTGTTTTTATTTTACCAACCCGGTTCGTAGGTGTGGCGAGGTGCACGAGCGAGAGACATGCATATAACTACTGTTCCCAGGAGGGAAACGAGCTAAAAGACCTCTGAGACCCACGCAGTCTGAGGCTCAGAGAAGAGCTGGACTAAACAAAGGGAACGATGCATGTGGCTACATTTATATGTGGTGGGCAGGTAACCCCGCCCACGTCAGCATTGGCTTTTCAGGCGTGAATAAAGGTGTCTTCAGCGAATGGCGTGAGAGCGTAATATCCTATTGTTACATGTTGTACCTCGTTTCCCTCCTTCTAGGGACATTAGTTATATGCATAACTCAACTTTTGAGCGAAACAACTGGGTGAATGATTCAATGGCCCATTCATAAAGAGAGCCATTTGCTTAATTCCTAAAAGAATCAGCCGTTTGAATGAATGAAAAAGAAATTATGAAAAATATAATGGCCATTGTAGCCTAAAAATGTATGTGTAATACATTTCTATGTTGAATCAAATAAAATCTTTCTTTCTAAAGCTACTTTTTGTAATGTCTATTTGATGCTTTTTTCATTTAAAATTATATTTTGAACGAAATTTCTCGTGTAATTGATTAAATTAAACATTTTAATCGATTGACAGCTTTAATAAGAACACACACACACATACACATGTGTATATATATATATATATATATATATATATATATATATATATATATATATATATATATATATATATATATATATATATATATATATATATATATATATATATATATACAGTGTTGGGGGTAACGCATTACAAGTAACTTGAGTTACGTAATAATATTACTTTTTCAAGTAACTAGTAAAGTAACGCATTACTTTTCAAATTTACAACAAAATATCTGAGTTACTTTTTCAAAAAAGTAACGCAAGTTACTTTTTCACATTTATTTAACTGACAGCTCTCCTGCCCCCATGTTGTGAAAAATAAGTGGAAAGGCGTTGTGTGTAAACATGAGGGTTATTGTAGTTCTAGACTAAATGTGAGCATTTACTCATCTCACTTGCACAATAAAGATTCTGTACTCCTCAAAATGAATAAAATCAGACAAATGCAAAATCAGAGTACTCAAACCTCAAATATTTAAATGTTAAATAGAACAAATATTTGTATGCATTTAATCTACCTTTATTGACCAATGTCGTGCTGCTGACCTTTGATGATTCAGTTAAGCCATGAGCAAACATTACTAGATTTTTTGTTTTTATTGGTAAAACGTTTTTCTCCTGCGTCCTATTCTTCCATTATCCAGAATGGCACCACATTTATACCTCAGCCTGAGGCTTATTATTTCAATTTTGGTATGAAGAGGTCTTTACATTTGCACAAAAAAGGACTTTTTTTGCTATTAAAAAACAAAACTAAAAAGCAAGCCCAGCCCAGGTGAGAAAAAGTAACGCAAAAGTAACGCAAAAGTAACGTAACATATTACTTTTCTTAAAAAGTAACTAAGTAACTCAATTAGTTACTTTTTATGGGAGTAACGCAATATTGTAATGCATTACTTTTCAAAGTAACTTTCCCCAACACTGTATTTATACATACATATAATTACATCAGGACTGGAACTGATGTGAACAAAAGCTGATGATCATATTCTCCATGTTCCAATGAGAATTCAATGGAAAAACATCTGACTGTCTGTACAAAGAGTCACGTGATCCAGGTTTATGTGGAAAAAATACCACATTTAAGTTACTTTTAGACTTTTGGACCCCCACTGTAAACCGTTCTGTGTTATAAAATTGCGTATTCTGTTATATAAGATTTTGGTCAAATAAGATTACCACCCACCTCTATTGATCTGTAAACATGTTTTAAGGATACACTAGATGTCTGAATAATAATAATATTCAGCATAATTGTTGCTTGTTCAAACAATTTTTTTTACACGAACGAGAAATGTTGTTCTTGTGTTCACCTTTCTCGGTTCCTGTGAAATAACAGTCGTCTTTATTTTGTTCATAGTTCTAATGGAAAGTCTGTGTCATGGTCTGAACCAGGTTCAAGACATCCTCCGAAAGGGGAACACATGTGGCACAGACTGTCTGTACATGTGAAGAGGCAGGAAGCCGGATCCAATCAGACGGCTGTCATCAAACCCCTAACTAATACCTTCAATAACCCAGGCATGGAGTTTTCCGATTTAAGCACCAAGACTCTGTACAATGTAGCCGAGGAGGACGAGGGCGACCCGATAAGATACAATCCCTCGGGCAGCCCTCCTCTGATGGCTCTCAGGCAGTCGCCTGTCAGCAAGCCTATGAAGGAAGTGGGCTCCAATCTGACCTTTTACACCCCTGAGCAACACGTGCCACAAAAAAACAGTGTTCTCCCCCAACATGTTATCGCAGACCACCTTCAGCAAGAGGTGGTCAAGTTCATGCCCGATCTGGATGAGATCATACTCCTGCCTGAGCCAGGCGACAGGGTGATGCTGCAGCTTCAACCCCAAATATTGCATCCACATCCGATTTTGCCCATGCAACTGGGTGCTTACCAGGACGAGCCCGTCTCCCCTTTGGAGGAGGTTGAAAATGAGCGGTTTGGACTTCTCCACGGCTACATGTATGACAATGCACAGATCCATGACGAGGAGGAGTTGCTACAGATCAAAATGGCAATGGAGGACTCTCTGGCTCTGATGCCACCTTCTCCGTTTCGTGATTTTCTGGGCTCGGGCAGCCCCGTTCCCAACTCCCCGAGGTCCGAGTCCACCTTATGCACGCCACCGAGTGTGACGTACGCGTCCGTCATTCTCAGAGACTATAAGCAAAGCTCCTCGACCCTTTGAAACACAACATTTATTTTAGGAGATCATGTCATCTAGCGTTGTGAAATAGTTTGTACAATGATGTGACTTAAATCGCTTGCACTGCGAGCTTTAATGTTATATTTGTTTGATAGTCGAGCTTTTAAAGAGACTGTATGGAAGTGGATGTATGTTGACCAGGGTCCAAAATTAACAAGTGCCAAATGCAAGTCAAATTTTGCCAGTACGTCTTTTAAGGTTTCACATAGACGTGGAGAAGCGTGAGTGCAATATATTTATTTTCAATGAGCCATTGTTTAAGTATCATTGGTATACTATTATAGTTTTTATTAATATATTGAATTCGTTTTTATTTTCCTTTTTAATTTTAGTTCTTTTTTAGTTAGTCTTTTTATTGTCTATTTATTATATTTTATGTCTATATAGTTTTATTTTTTTTGCTTTTCATTTCAGTTTTAGTTACTTTAGTACTTCAGGTTGAACTAAATGAAAATTAGAAAGCCTACTTGAAGGCCTACTTCAAAAATTTAGTTGGACTAAATGTCTTGGCAACCAGCTGAAATCAAATGTTTTTGGTTTTTTTTTTTTTCAAGCAACAAAAATAGTTATTTATTTATTTTTTTATTTTTTTATTTTTTTATTTATTTTTTTTTAATGATTTTTTTAATTAAGTTAACGATAATAACCCAGAAATGTAAAGAAATTTATTTTTTAATAACAGGTGGGTCAATGACATTACATTTTTGTGTCCGAATTTAGATATACATTTTTATACAACACTTTTTAATAAATATGTTACATACCAAATTGATCTACAATATTTCATTTATAAGATACTCTTTTAATTTTTTTGAAATTCAATTGACTTTTTGAGTTGTGGTGTTTCAAAGACCTAAAATGTCAGGTGGTGCGACCAGCAAATTTACATTTAAAAGTATCAATTCCCACTGCAATTACAAAATGAAGTAAGAAATATAAATGTAAACCATTATATAATGTATACTAATAATTAAAAACATTTATGGAAAATTGTGTTCTGAACACATAGAAAAGTGTCCGTTTATATGAATTGGACTAAAAGGGCAATATATAGAAAAGGGAAAGGGAATATTCCATGTGATATGCATTTTACAGTGATTCATATTGTATATGTATATTATTTTAAATGAATATATGGTCGGACCACCTGACATTTTCTGGGTGGTAAAATCAGAAATCTTGTTTAATAATGAATTAATGCTGTCTTAAAAGCTGTAAAACCAATATGAATCAACACCATACATTTTTTGGACATGCATAAAAATGCATTTTAAAACTCTTTTGCTCAAAAATAGTATTTTTTTTAATATATAAAAAAAATTACTATTTTTCTTATTTGTCATTGACCCAGGTACATTTTCACAATTCATCCACAATTGGCAGGTATGGCAAAAAAAAGGTTATTTTTGGACCTTAATGTCAATGCTGGACTGAGTAAAAGCAGAAACCCAAACATGCAGGAGCCCTTTGATTTCTGTCACTATCACTTGCTTTAGTATGGCATCAGTAGTTGACATGAAACCAACACCAGTCATTGTAATGCTGTATATTCTGCACTGTTGATGCTTTTAATTATAGATCAAATCGTCTAAATGACCAGCAGAATATAACCATTGTAGCAGAAACTGAAAGATTTAGAAAACATGTGCAGCAACTCTTATAAATGACAATTTATTGTGTTTAATGTGTTTTATACAATCGGTCTACATGACTTTTATAAACTACATTTTAAAACTGAGACTATATTAAATAAACATGATCAATTTTAGGTCTAGTTAAAGCATCATATCATGCAGCATATCATATATGTATGCCGTAAACTAAGTGTAGATAACCAATGCCTACAAGTACAATGTAGCCATAAATGGATAGTGTTTAAGTGCCAATGTCAATACTAACTGTATTTTTTTCCATGCTGTATTCTTTTTTATGTAATTTTTGTATAGTTTGTGTCTTTGAAGTACAATAGAAAGTGTATATATTAATTTTCTTCCATGTATGTGATTTTTGTAATGTAAAGTAATGAAGTAATTGTATAGATTTGGATTTAAATGGTCATAACTTAAAGCCAGAGTTTGTGTTCTTACATAGATAGACCTTTTGACTGTATTTAGTAACTTCTCTTAATTGTTGGTTGAATGTTTTCATATCAGTTCTGAATACTTATATGCTTCATACAGTCAGTGTGTTAATGAAGATTCAAGAACCCCTAATGCTCAACAGGGCCACCGACGGCAGTTTCACCAGAATGTATCATGAGTCCTCATATGTGTACAGCATACCTGTAGCAGTTATATCCTCTTATTGTTATGACCATTTAAGTCCTGGATGACATGACGGTTCTTAAATTATTATAGAATTTTAACTTTTTAAGCAATTATAAAAAAAAGTGTATTTAGATATTATCTAACATGATAATGCAGTAAGTTTTCTTTTTTTCTGTTGCAGTTTAATGTGTTTGTTTCTGAGCTTGTCAGATTTTATACGGTAGCCTTGAAACTTAACTTTATCTTTAAGAAAACATTTGTGCTTATATATTTTTAAAAAAATCCTTGCTGTCCTATTGTATACCGCATAGAGCCTAGATTAAATATATATTTGCTGCTATATTTGTCAGAAATTGCTTAGCTTATCATTTTAGTGAGCATGTTTTATTGGTTTTATGATAAATATTGTATATATTGTAAATAAGCTCTCATGCAGGGTTGTTTCTGCAGTTGGTGTTTAGTTAATATTTTCCCAAAATGTGACCAGTTATTGCTTTCATATGACAATGTTAAAGAACTGTATACAACACCCGCCTGTCTCTCTGTCACTTTATGCATGCTTTTTTGCATTTGAAATGCTCAAAATGGTCTTTGAATGTTTTGTTTTATTGTTTTGATGCTGGAAACGGTCTGTGTTAGAGTTGGAAAAGAAGACACGGCTAAATAAATCTGAACTAGGTCATTTGTTGTTATAGCTATCCAAGGAAAATGTCAGGAGACTCGGAATTAGTATTCACTGAACATTTATTTAAAGTTTTAGTGATTGGAGACCATAAAGTTGGGAAAACCAGCTTTGTTAAACGATATGTGAGAAATCAATTCTACGAGGAGTTGAAAACGACTATAGGTGTGGATTTTTCTATGAAGGTGATCGACTGGGACAGTCACACACGGGTGAGATTACAGCTTTGGGATATAGCAGGTAAGTCGTATTACCTTGTTTAAAAATTAAAATAGTTTAAAAGTTTATGCACATTACATTTGTTATTTTGATTTGTCATAAATCATCAATGCATAAAACGTATAATGTTGATGTGTATCATGAGAAAAATGGTATCAAGAGCAGAATAGGACAGAAATGGAACTTTGACCAAAGAATTTTAATGTCATTCTTCCTCATGGATGGTAATACCTAACCATTTCAGGGCACAGTTTCACTTTCATATTCATATTTACTGAGTATAAAGCAACAGGCAAGAAATACATGTCATGACATGACATCCGAAATGCATTTAAGCTCATGAAACTGGAGAATTGGGACCATAATTTGCTTTAAAAAAAAATTTGTTTGCTGTTGTTTATTTAGGTCAAGAGCGTGTGAGGGGACTGAACCGCGTGTACTTCAAGGGATCCAGTGGTGCAATTGTTGTGTGTGACGTGACAAACGGGTCAACATTGGATGGAGCTCTGAACTGGAAACATGAACTTGATTGCCAAGTAATGTTGAAAAATGGCCGTCCAATCCCTGCTGTTCTACTGGCCAATAAATGTGATGAGTCTAAAGTGTGCCAGAGGAATGCCTCTCTTTTGGAGAAAACCTGCGAGGAGAAGGGTTTTATTGGATGGTTTCAGACATCGGCAAAGGTGACTGGATTTTTATGATGCTATTTTCCATATTCAGACTACATTTAGGACTTTCAAAGTTCAAGGTGAACAGAACTGGGGGAATTCATATCTCCCTGTGTTTCGTTTATCTCCCTCCCCATTATTATTGGGTTCTAAAGTAGAGGTTTCACTTTTCTTTGGATAGGTGCTCTACTTAAACTAATTGCTGGCTGTAGTGGTAATGAGCTGCTCTCCTCCAATGACATTGGGGTTTTAAGTAGGGCCTGAGCTCCCCTGCAGCTCCTTTTGGGTTGGAGCCTGGGTGGTAGGCGTTACTAGGCACATTGCATTATGCCCTGCTTTTATTTCCCTCCCTTTTTGGCAAAGTACAGAAGTAGGCTTCCCTCTCAGCTCTAAGCTGCCTTGCTTGCTAACTTATAGTTGTTTTAGTACCCTAAAGGTTGAGCATGGAGAATGGAACCATGCTTTGTTTACCTCCCTCCTCAGGATTATGACTCCCCTTTGGTTGGGTGCTCGACCACGGTGCCAATACTAATGAGTAGAGGTGGTTCACTTGTTGGCATCCCTCTTTGTTATCTGTCATGTAATTTAGGTTGTGTTATCTGTCATGTCATTTAAATTTGTGGTTTTGAAGTAGATCATTAGCACCCCTGTGGTTCCCTTAGAGTACTGTATAGTGGGCACACTGTATTATACCCTGCTCACATTCTCCCTCCTTTCCTGAACAGGAGTAAGGACTTAGGGTAGAGCAGGGTGGACAGAACTACAATGGGGAACTCACTAAACTCCCTTTGTTTCGTTTATATAGGGATATCGGGATATCGCCCCCCTTTGGGAAGTGTGCTCTACTATGTTCGACAATGCTAATAAGTAGAGGAAGTTCACCTGTGAGGCATCCCTTCTTGTTAGCTGTCACATATGGTCTGGTGCCAAAATAAATATTTAAAAAAACGAGGCGTCAGCGGTAGTGGATCTTACTAGGGCTCAAATTCCACTGCATCTTTCTAGGTGTCTAGAGTCTGGGTGATGAGAATTACTGGGTATACTTTCATTTCCCTCCTTCCCTGAGTAGGAGTAAGGATTAGACTCTCTCTTGGAGAGGCAGTAGTAGTACATAGCCTAAAGGACTAATTACTAAGGTTTTGAGCACTTAAGAAAAAAAGATGTTCCCTTTTTTGAGCTGCCCTCAAGATACCCTTGGGGTAGAGCAGGATGGATAAAATTGTCATAGGTATTCACAAAATTCCCCAGTTTTGTTTGTTCCCTCCCCAACTAAGGCTGGGTTTTGAAGTTGAACCTTATTCTCCGCCTATGGCTGGGTGTCGTGCAAAGTCTCTAGTTGGTCCATGCTGGGAGAACTTGACAGGTAGAGGCAGTCTCCCTGTTGTAAGGGCCCCACTCTGATCAGACGAGTGCACAGACGAGTCTCCTAGTGGTTCTGGGAGAGGTTCTTTGCTCAAATAGAGTTGAGTGCTCTCCCCTATGACTTTAGGGGGAATAAGTAGAGCTTAAAGGGTTAGTTCACCCAAAAATGAAAATTCTGTCATTAATTGCTCACCCTCATGTCGTTGGACACCCGTAAGACCTCCGTTCATATTCGGAACACAAATGAAGATATTTTTGTTGAAAGCTGATGGCTGAGAAAGGCTTCAGACAGGCCTCCATTGGCATTCTGTACATTTACACTCACAAGATCCATGAAAGGCACTTAAAACATTGTTACAAAGTCTATCTCACCACAGTGGCTCTACAATAATTTTACGATGCGACGACAATAGTTTTTGTGCGCAAAAAAAATCAAAATAACACCTTTAACCAACTTGTTCTCGACTTCCGTGTGTGCCTCCACGACGCATGCGCGAGAATATGACGTAGCGCCGGCGTTCGGGAATCCATGAAATACACACTTTAACCCCATTTTGAGAACTACGCCGAGACCTAAAGCACGATCAATGTAGAATCCAACAGCTTAGACACGCGCGTCTTCCTCTGCTCGTAAACAAATCGCTTCTGGGTCATCTGTCCGAGCGCCGGATCTGCGTCATATTCTCGCGCATGCGTCGTGGAGGCACACACGGAAGTCGAGAACAAGTTGGTTAAAGGTGTTATTTTGATTTTTTTTTGCGCACAAAAACTATTGTCGTCGCATCGTAAAATTATTGTAGAGCCACTGTGGTGAGATAGACTTTGTAACGACGTTTTAAGTGCCTTTTATGGGTCTTGGGAGTGTAAATGTACTGAATACCAATGGAGGCCTATCTGAAGCCTTTCTCAGCCATCAGCTTTCAACAAAAATATCTTCATTTGTGTTCCGAATATGAACGGAGGTCTTACGGGTGTCCAACGACATGAGGGTGAGTAATTAATGACAGAATTTTCATTTTTGGGTGAACTAACCCTTTAAGCTTTGTCAAAGTATTGACATAGATAACAACACTTTATTAGAGATTTTGCTCTTGGGACCTTTTAGGCTTCTTTGCCCGCCCTACAAGGGAAGGAAGAAGGTTGTTAAGGCTATAGAGCAGGGGTCGGCAACCTATGGCACATGTACCAACGCTGGCACGCGGAGGGGTAATCGCTGGCTTGTGAGCAAAAGCGAGAGAGGTGTATACATTTAATTCAGATAAAGTACCTCTCTGTATACAGATCTACATTTTGAGGTAATAATCCCTCATAGTAATGCAGCTCGTTTTATTAAAGCTGCAGTCCGTAGATTGTCCACTTTGGCGCCATCTCTGTTCGAAATCTGCAATTGCAGTTATTCGCGGAATTATCAACTTTACGTGAATTGTGCCTCGGCACGGCACAGCGCGGAGGAATCCAATGTTTTGAGGAGAACGTGCGGCTGTCAGTCACCGCGTGGTGTGGATACTGCCATTCAGAATCACAGATTATACTTTTTGAAAGTATGACCAACATAATAATTTTCACCGGAAAAGTAAGCAGATAACATCCACTCTTGTTCTGACCAACTAAGGGGGGGAAAGCATTGCAGTAAATACTTTGTTTTCAAATTGTTAATGTTAACAACATCAGCATAGCGTGACTACATTTAATGTGTATTAGGGCTACCTGTAGTTTAGTTTCCCTTTCTGTGCAGTCTAATTTCTAACTGTCATATACCAACAAATGAATGTGGAGTAGAGGTGAATTGCTCCCTCTCATATTTACCCCATAATGCACATAGCAAAACGAGAAAGGCACAACAAAGAAAGCTCCGTAATTAATTAAGCGAACAAGTGTGCTTTTGTTACATAATTAAACCATTGAAATGTCTTGTCCAGCAGAAAAAAAGCGGTCTCTGTGTCCGTTTTGAACCCTTTTAAAACACGGAGTTCACGCCACCTTTCAAAAGCCATTTTTATCCTTGTTTTGGCATAGGCCCAGTTGAAGTCTCTTTTTTTCTGCAGCCACTCCGAGGGTAAGTCTCAATCAGCTCCCTAGTTCAGTAGTCAGGGCACTGATCAGGGAGTCAGCCCATTGACATATGTCCTGATCAGTGCCCTGACTACTGAACTATTAAGATTGAGACGCACCACGAAAGTCCGAAGTCTTTTGCATTTTACAACGGGTGAATCTCAAGTTGTCACTGGTGATTGTCGTTTGAACCTTTCTGGATCTGCCATCAAATTGATATGTTTAATTATAAATTATAAAAGTGCTGTGAGAAAAGGCTATAAACCTCCACCTCCAACACACGCAAACCTCACACGTAAAATAGCCTACTAACCGGGACACCTTCTTTATGTGTACAGATGTGACGTAATGACGCAAAGACATGCTTGAATTTTCTGAGGAAATCCACCAGTACCACTGGAATTAAAAATATTATTACAAGCTTACCGTTGTAAATCGAGCTAAGGTAAGCAGATAGTATTGAACACTAGCTGGTTATACACTTGCTCAAAAATGTATTTTGGATAATTTTTAACCCAAAAAAGTTACGGACTAAATTGCGCAAGTCAATGAAAGCGCGCAGCTCTGACAAACCATTGGTGTGACCACTGCGCAACACGCACACACAAGTTACTGACAGACAACTTACCGCTTTTTCTGATGTTTAATAGTATATTGAGAACTATTAAACATCCCACCCACACACATCAAAATTACTTGTGAAAACTCGATTTATGCATACCTAGATTTAAAATAAAATTCAAATAAAAGTTTTGTGTTGTGTTTGTTTTAGGAGAATATCAATGTGGATGAAGCTGCCCAATTCCTCGTGAAGCACATTCTCCAGACCAATGAGGAGTTAGTGAAAGAAGAAGAGCAGATAAACCTGAAACAGCAGACAAAGACCAATTCTGCCTGCTGCTGATTTTACAATCCAACTCTAGTATATCATTCTTTCTGTTCAGTGGTCATTTTGAAATTTGGATTTTTCATGTATTTTATTTTATTGTCAATGATTAATACTTGTCTAAACAATTTGGAGCCTTGAATGAGTAGCCTACACTCTCAAAAAAAGAGTACGAAATTGTACCTTTTAAGGTACAAGTGGCCATCACTGGGGTGGTACCCTTAAGGGTACATTTTTGTACCTCTAAGTCAGGGCTAGGCAAGTTCGGTCCTAGAGAGCTGCTGTCCTGCAGAGTTTAGCTCCAACCCTGCTAAGCCCCCACAGTATAAAACTCATGGCTCCCAGCATGCATTGCAGCATTAAGTATGTCACCATTGTTGAGATTCATATGCTGATTCTTGATATCTGTGTGCGTCTAAACTTTTTCCCCCCTAGAATGTATTTAAAAATCTAAATTTAGAATGCCTGATCTGTGGCAAGAAAGTATTGTTGTTGAATATTATTTATTAATATTTTTAGTCAGTGATGAGTTTAGTCAAAAAAAATTAGTTTACGGCTTCTATTGATTTGAACAGATTATGTGTTTTGTTAACACTGTAACGAAAACCACAAACTTGCACAAAAAGCCAAGAGTCAAACTACCCAACTAAATGAAACACTGATCACCATAATGGTGACCAAATATGTCCAATAAAACATCAACATCTAAACCTCTGTTAATTCTCAATAAGAGCTTCTATAGACGTCTTTCAGGGTTGGAGCCAAACTCTGCAGGACAGCGTCTCACTAGGACCGAACTTGCCTGCCAAAGGTTTAATTGTACCCTAAGGAGCAATTGTGTACCTTTAAAGGTACAGTTATACGTTTTGTTCCCAAAGGAACAAAATTGTACCTCCACTGTACCTTTCTGAGAGTGTACCATGGTGAGTGTCTAATAAATACCCCTGTGGCAATGTGTCTCATTTCCACTACTAATCCGCTGCATGCTCCCTGGTTATTAAATACATCAGCATGGAAGGACACTAACTGAGATCCGCTGTACACACTTAAACATTTCATCAAGAGATACCAGATTAATTACGGTATGTTTCTCTCTTCAGAAAGGACTGTGCAAAGGGACATGACCAATATTTTTCATATGGACTATACTGTAACTGACAGTTTGTTTTCTTTGGAAAATAGCAATAGGTTAGGTTAGATTTAAAAAAAAATCTACAGACTCTAATATAGCCCAATGACCTGCCCTATTTATCCAGTTTATTAAATTATCAAAATATATAAATAAAGAAGTGAAATATCCCTCAACAATTATCCAGGTCATGAGCGCGATCAAACTCATCAGCATGATGCACAGCTTCCATACACAATGGCTGATGTCACAGAAATACGAAACAATTCTGAGCATGACCCATTTCTGCCGTACAGTTCTGATACTGCCCCCAGAGATCTGTGCTATATTGAGCAAACAATACTGTCTTCAAGCCTCCATACCAGCCTGAACTGACTGTAGGCCTCAGCTGTCAGCAGATTCTGTATTCTGTGGATGGAAGAGCGGGTTTGAACGCGTTTATGCCCCCTTACACAGCCGTGCATCTAGTAGTACAGGTCTGATGGTGCGCTGTGCATTGTGTTCCCCCTGAGGCACGAAAAATGTTCCCGTCTGCCGTAAGCACTTCCCATCTGTTAGCGCTGCCAGACAGGTTGTACAGGTGAAGCGCTTTTACATTTTCTGGCAGATTTCCATGTGAGTATTGTGAGCAAACAAGAAGGCACTGTTGCGTCGTCGTGTTTTGATGAAGATGAGCTGTGACTTATTGAAAAATTTAGTAGAAAGTGGATTGTTTATTTATGAGCTCAATAATGAGAGCAGGAATCAGGGCTCTACATAGCGACCATTTTGGGCGCATTTGCGAAAAAAAATATAAAAAAATATTTAGGCGCACAGGTGCGAGTGACCCGATCGCTTCTCATGAATAGATGTATAATACAATCGGAATAAAAACTACAAACACTGACTGACTGAGCAACTGTTACGTTTCGTGCTGCAATCAACTGCTTTTCATGCCTTCTGTCAGCGGAGCATGTGCAAAAAACGTGTGCGACGGAGATAGTTTAAAAGGTGAAACCACGGTCTATGGGTGAAACGGGTGTGACGCGGCCATGCACTTACCAGACGCCTCGCGCTGATGTTTCTTTGCAGCCATGTTTGCAGCCAAACTTAACTAGAAATACCACATTTTGATTATCATAAACAAGGTCGGAAATTAACAGGGGCTTGGGCCAAAAATGAATTAATAAAAAATAATTAAAAAACGCTCCTGTATGAGTTCTTGATTTAATCTTTATCAGCTGCAGTCCATAACATTTATTGTTTAAAAATGACTAGATCCATATGAGTGAGTACATCATGAATCCATTTTCCAAACCGTGTTTTTATCTTACCCTGAATCACTACGGTACACATATAATCCCCCGGTTTCACAGACAATGCTTAAGCTAATCCTAGACTAAAATGCTTGTTTGAGCTATTTTAACTGAAAGAATCTTGCACTGACAAATCTTTAAATGTGTCAGTGGCATTGTTTTGTCTAAAGATGCACACCAGTAATGTTTTTTTCTTGGGCACGTTTATAAAAGTTACTTAAATGTCCTAATTGAACTAAGGCCTAATCCTGGCTTAGTCTAAGCCCTGTCTGTGAAACCGGGCCAATAAGTGTTTCTTTTCTGACCATTCCAGTTCGGGTCGCAGCGCTGCGGAGGAGCACAGTCCCTGCGTGACTCGCCATAGACATAAACAGAGAGAAGTAGATCCAGCTGCAGTGTTCTTCCGCGAGATGCACGCAGTTCTGTTTATTAGCGCCAGAGCGCCAAAAGTTACGGACAGCTATTGCTCCGAGTATTGGCATGATTGCAAATGTGATACTGATCTTGTACAAAAGTCCAATAGACAAGTTGATATTAAGTAACAACGTTTTAGCCACAATACTGTTTATTTCGTGAAAATCAAAACAACCAGTTGTGCATCTCCAAGCGGTTCGATCGAATGAATCTGCGTTTGAACGAATGAATGAATCACTCCCACATAGACTTGACGCCCCCTACTGGCTGTTTTATTTTCATTTTTTTTTTCTTTGCATGGACTTTTTATTTAAAATATAAATATTTTAACTTTTTTTAAGTTTAACTTGTACATAGCCTATTTCTAAATTCAAAAACTTATATTTAAAACATTTATACAACATTATTTACCCATGAGCTGCATGTAAATGTATCTAAACACAATTTCAGATAGAGCTTCTGTGCCACTTCTACTTTTGATGCTGATTTAATTTGATTGGTAACAGTCTGGTTGTGTCTTATTGCTCTAACTGAATGTATTGTTTAAATTAACATTTAAAAAAAAAACGTTTCTATTTTAAATGAAGAAATTGACAAAAGATGATGCATACATTTAATAAGATTAGAAAACATTGCTCTTACAATGGTAAAAATGCCCCTGGACATTAATTTAAAGGGACAAAGATCATCCTGTAATGGGAAAGTTATTATTGGAATACGTGTTATTGATCAGAAAGTGCTCCTAAATTTTTGACTGTGCTCCTAATTTTTTAAAATTAGGAGCACAAGTGCTCCTCAAGAAAAATGTTAGCGTAGAGCCCTGGGAATTAATAACTTTCATTGAATTGTCCAAGCATTTTAGTTAATGAATATGCAAAGTCTGAAAATGCACACAAATTTTCTTGGTTAAAATTTAAAGAACTTTATAAACATGTGGCAATGTTTCGGGCATTGTGGGACTGTATAGGCTATTCATTATACTGTACATTAAACAGAGTGGAATGTGACACTGAAACACATTACATGCAAATGTTGCATTAGATAGAAATTCTGAATTCCTCACCCTCATGTTGTTCCAAACCCGTAAGACTTTCATTCATTTTCATAACACAAATGAAGATCTTTTTAATGAAATCTGAGAGCTTTCTATCCCTCCATTGGCAGCCTACGCAAACTTTCACTTTCAAGCCCCAGAAAGTATACAGTAGACATCGCTAAAGTAATCCATGTGACTCCAGTCACATGAACTCAATTTTATGAAGCGACGGTCAATGCGAAGTGTCCAGGTTTCCCATGATAGTGGGAACCCTGTGCAGGGATTTCTGGGAATGCTTTATACTTGTACCTATAAAAACGTTATTTAAACAATTATTTTACCATAAAAATATATTGACTTTTAAATAAAAACATTTGTCATTCAATTTCTGTGACCTGAACCAGTTTTTAGTGTACAGCACATCGATTTTCTTTTAAAGTGACTAATTTCCATCCTCTGTCAATAAATTGGCGACTAATATCGCAATAACTTGGACTGTGCTGATCTCATTCTGGTCTCACTCATTACCGTGCTGGTCTCATTCTGGTCTCACTCATTACTGTGCTGGTCTCATTCTGGTCTCACTCATTACTGGTCTTATTCTGGTCTCACTGAATACTGTGCTTGTCTCATTCTGGT
Source organism: Gobio gobio (assembly GCF_949357685.1). Lineage (NCBI taxonomy): Eukaryota > Metazoa > Chordata > Actinopteri > Cypriniformes > Gobionidae > Gobio > Gobio gobio. The sequence goes on from NC_137106.1 coordinate 39,140,960, forward strand.
CTCACTCATTACCGTGCTGGTCTCATTCTGGTCTCACTCATTACTGTGCTGGTCTCATTCTGGTCTCACTGAATACTGTGCTTGTCTCATTCTGGTCTCACTCATTACCGTGCTGGTCTCATTCTGGTCTCACTCATTACTGTGCTGGTCTCATTCTGGTCTCACTCATTACCGTGCTGGTCTCATTCTGGTCTCACTCATTACTGTGCTGGTCTCATTCTGGTCTCACTCATTACTGGTCTTATTCTGGTCTCACTGAATACTGTGCTTGTCTCATTCTGGTCTCACTCATTACCGTGCTGGTCTCATTCTGGTCTCACTCATTACTGTGCTGGTCTCATTCTGGTCTCACTCATTACTGTGGTGGTCTCATTCTGGTCTCACTCATTACTGTGCTGGTCTCATTCTGGTCTCACTCATTACCGTGCTGGCCTCATTCTGGTCTCACTCATTACCGTGCTGGTCTCATTCTGGTCTCACTCATTACTGTGGTGGCCTCATTCTGGTCTCACTCATTACTGCTTTGGTCTCATTCTAGTCTCACTCATTACTGCTTTGGTCTCATTCTAGTCTCACTCATTACTGCTTTGGTCTCATTCTAGTCTCACTCATTACTGTGGTGGTCTCATTCTGGTCTCACTCATTACTGTGCTGGTCTCATTCTGGTCTCACTCATTACCGTGCTGGTCTCATTCTGGTCTCACTCATTACTGTGGTGGCCTCATTCTGGTCTCACTCATTACCGTGCTGGTCTCATTCTGGTCTCACTCATTACTGTGCTGGTCTCATTCTGGTCTCACTCATTACTGGTCTTATTCTGGTCTCACTCATTACTGTGGTGGTCTCATTCTGGTCTCACTCATTACTGTGCTGGTCTCATTCTAGTCTCACTCATTACTGTGGTGGTCTCATTCTGGTCTCACTCATTACTGTGCTGGTCTCATTCTGGTCTCACTCATTACTGTGCTGGTCTCATTCTAGTCTCACTCATTACTGTGGTGGCTTCATTCTGGTCTCACTCATTACTGTGGTGGCCTCATTCTGGTCTCACTCATTACTATGGTGGCCTCATTCTGGTCTCACTCATTACTGTGCTGGTCTCATTCTGGTCTCACTCATTACCGTGCTGGTCTCATTCTGGTCTCACTCATTACCGTGCTGGTCTCATTCTGGTCTCACTCATTACTGTGCTGGTCTCATTCTGGTCTCACTCATTACTGGTCTTATTCTGGTCTCACTGAATACTGTGCTTGTCTCATTCTGGTCTCACTCATTACTGTGCTGGTCTCATTCTAGTCTCACTCATTACTGTGGTGGCTTCATTCTGGTCTCACTCATTACTGCTTTGGTCTCATTCTAGTCTCACTCATTACTGCTTTGGTCTCATTCTAGTCTCACTCATTACTGTGGTGGTCTCATTCTGGTCTCACTCATTACTGTGCTGGTCTCATTCTGGTCTCACTCATTACTGTGCTGGTCTCATTCTTGTCTCACTCATTACCGTGCTGGTCTCATTCTAGTCTCACCCATTACTGTGGTGGTCTCATTCTGGTCTCACTCATTACTGTGCTGGTCTCATTCTGGTCTCACTCATTACTGTGCTGGTCTCATTCTAGTCTCACTCATTACTGTGGTGGCTTCATTCTGGTCTCACTCATTACTGTGGTGGCCTCATTCTGGTCTCACTCATTACTATGGTGGCCTCATTCTGCTCTCACTCATTACTGTGCTGGTCTCATTCTGGTCTCACTCATTACCGTGCTGGTCTCATTCTGGTCTCACTCATTACCGTGCTGGTCTCATTCTGGTCTCACTCATTACTGTGGTGGTCTCATTCTGGTCTCACTCATTACTGCTTTGGTCTCATTCTAGTCTCACTCATTACTGTGGTGGTCTCATTCTGGTCTCACTCATTACTGTGGTGGTCTCATTCTGGTCTCACTCATTACTGTGCTTGTCTCATTCTGGTCTCACTCATTACTGTGCTGGTCTCATTCTGGTCTCACTCATTACTGTGCTGGTCTCATTCTGGTCTCACTCATTACTGTGGTGGCCTCATTCTGGTCTCACTCATTACTGTGCTGGTCTCATTCTAGTCTCACTCATTACTGTGGTGGCCTCATTCTGGTCTCACTCATTACTGTGGTGGCTTCATTCTGGTCTCACTCATTACTGCTTTGGTCTTATTCTAGTCTCACTCATTACTGCTTTGGTCTCATTCTAGTCTCACTCATTACTGTGGTGGTCTCATTCTGGTCTCACTCATTACTTTGCTGGTCTCATTCTGGTCTCACTCATTACTCATTACCGTGCTGGTCTCATTCTGGTCTCACTCATTACCGTGCTGGTCTCATTCTGGTCTCACTCATTACTGTGCTGGTCTCATTCTGGTCTCACTCATTACCGTGCTGGTCTCATTCTGGTCTCACTCATTACCGTGCTGGTCTCATTCTGGTCTCACTCATTACCGTGCTGGTCTCATTCTGGTCTCACTCATTACTGCTTTGGTCTCATTCTAGTCTCACTCATTACCGTGCTGGTCTCATTCTGGTCTCACTCATTACTGTGGTGGTCTCATTCTGGTCTCACTCATTACTGTGCTGGTCTCATTCTGGTCTCACTCATTACTGTGGTGGTCTCATTCTGGTCTCACTCATTACTGTGCTGGTCTCATTCTGGTCTCACTCATTACTGTGCTGGTCTCATTCTGGTCTCACTCATTACTGTGCTGGTCTCATTCTGGTCTCACTCATTACTGCTTTGGTCTCATTCTGGTCTCACTCATTACTGTGGTGGTCTCATTCTGGTCTCACTCATTACTGCTTTGGTCTCATTCTGGTCTCACTCATTACTGTGCTGGTGTCATTCTGGTCTCACTCATTACTGTGCTGGTCTCATTCTAGTCTCACTCATTACTGTGGTGGTCTCATTCTGGTCTCACTCATTACTGTGCTGGTCTCATTCTGGTCTCACTCATTACTGTGCTGGTCTCATTCTGGTCTCACTCATTACTGTGCTGGTCTCATTCTGGTCTCACTCATTACTGTGGTGGTCTCATTCTGGTCTCACTCATTACTGTGCTGGTCTCATTCTGGTCTCACTCATTACTGTGCTGGTCTCATTCTGGTCTCACTCATTACTGTGCTGGTCTCATTCTGGTCTCACTCATTACTGTGCTGGTCTCATTCTGGTCTCACTCATTACTGTGCTGGTCTCATTCTAGTCTCACTCATTACTGTGGTGGCTTCATTCTGGTCTCACTCATTACTGTGGTGGCCTCATTCTGGTCTCACTCATTACTGTGGTGGTCTCATTCTAGTCTCACTCATTACTGTGCTGGTCTCATTCTGGTCTCACTCATTACTGTGCTGGTCTCATTCTAGTCTCACTCATTACTGTGGTGGTCTCATTCTGGTCTCACTCATTACTGTGCTGGTCTCATTCTGGTCTCACTCATTACTGTGCTGGTCTCATTCTGGTCTCACTCATTACTGTGCTGGTCTCATTCTGGTCTCACTCATTACTGTGCTGGTCTCATTCTGGTCTCACTCATTACATGTGAGCACTGAGCCTGAAGGCAGGTTTTTGCTGACAGTGTGTATAGGAGGGCAGATATTTTTACCCTCCCATCTGTTCCGCACCGTCCCGTAGCTTTACTTTGTAGCGTCCTTGGTGTGCGTCTAGGGATCTGTTCTACATACTACTTATTTGAGCCCCTCCACTGCAGTTGTTTACAAATAATGTGGAGTGATACATCTGTCCTGATAAAGCAGAGAGTCTTCATAATCGATCTCATTTGCATTGAGCACATAAAGCTTTTAGCATTTCTTTGGTACTTTGTATCAAATGTGACCGTTCTGCTCTGATGGATGCACATGCATTATAACTGTTTCTGGTTGTTTTTGAAGTGGATATTTTGCTTAGAGGAAAAACATCAAAGAAAACAGCCCGTGTCCTACTTCAGACCTAGTTTCAGAGGCAGAGGGAAGGATTATTTGTGGGAAATCCTTGAACCATAAGCACATATTACATATATTTCAAAAACTTCAGAATTCTACTCTCTCTAAGGTACTTATTTCAGTTTGATTTTAGCAATAATGTCAGCCAAGGATACATATCTCTAGATATGGCGTTGTTTGCTTTTTGCTATGTGAAAAAGTGGAATTTATCACGTGGAGAGAGTTTTTTAATAGAATTATTTATGCAGTATTTCAGGTTAAAATAGAGTCTACTCTAGGCCTTTCAAATATTATTTTTTTGAAGGCCGATTAAAACATGTAATACCCTGGTGTAACCACTAGTTGCCTGTATAGCTCTCTATAGAGCAGCTTGTGAATTGCCTAGTTGTTTTTAGACATAATTACATATTTTTATTAGGTTGAAAATGTATATATTTAAACAATCTCAGAGACTTTTTTTGTTTTGTTACACTCTAAAAAATGATGGGTTAAAAATAACCCAAGTTTGGTTGAAAATGGACTAACCCAGCATTTGGGTTGTTTTAACTAGGGGTGTAACGATTCGTTTTAACAACGATTCGATTCGTATCACGATTTGAGGTTGTCGATACGATTCAAGGACGATTTTGGTTCATTTAGAACGATACGATCCGAAACGATTCAGTGACCTGAAATCGATTCAGTAACTTTTTAGCCAAAAATTGTGTGACTGAAATAAATATCTGGATACTGGTCAGTGCAGGTGAAGTTTCCTAGATTCCTGTTGTTTCTTGTAAGGGAATCAGGTATCAATTAATTATGGATATAAACAAACAAGTAAACAACAATTAATGGCAAATGCATTCAAATTTTATTTGAATAAAGTGCAACCAACAGTTTAGGTTGAATTAACAGGAAGTTAACCTTTTCTGCTCTCATTATCAATATTCAATACATTTTCAATAAAAGCACAGTAAGTGCAACCAACATTTCAACAGTAGGTTAACCCGCTACTTCTGCTTTTGTTATCCAACATAATAATATTACAATATTAATATCAAAAATAAAGTGCAACTAACTTCTCTTCAGGTTTAATTAATAGTAGGTGTACCTGTTACTTTTGCTGTTGTTTTTCAACATTAAAATAATACAAATACAATATTAATATCAAAAATAAAGTGCAACCAACATTTCTTCAGTTTGAATAAACTGGCTGAACCTGCTACTACTCTCAGTTTAATAAACAAACAATATTTAACAAAAGATAAAATGTAACCAACTACTCTTCAATGACTCTACATATTTCTTTTTCAAAAATATCAACATGATCTGACCGCAGAACACTTCTCTGTGCGTTCACTATGTTGCCAGCAGTGCTAAAAACTCGCTCTGCTGGCACACTGGTCCCAGGAATGCACAGGTAACATTTAGCAAGGGTTGAAAGTACAGGTAACACGTTACTAACTTAGCTCTTTCTCCTGGTGGCTTGATAATTTCTCGCTGGTTGGCTTCTCCTCTGCCATACGCCATGCTATGTTTTGTTTTCTTAGCGCTGCTGCTGGTGCGTGCGTTGCGATGATGTCACAGATAGGCAGACTGAATCGAGTAACGTTTAACGCCTTTATCATTAAAAGTGCTAAGAAAAAACATCCATTTAAAGTCTGACGTGCTTAAATCCAATGCGTTATTTCCTATGATCGATACAATCGATTGATTACCTTTTAAAACGATGTTAGATCGATATATGTCGTCCGGAAGGCCAACTTGCCGAGCACAGATCGATGTAGTTAGATCGTAGGAAAATAAATCGATACATCGATGTAGTAGATGAATCGTTACACCCCTAGTTTTAACCCATCGGTTGGGTTGAATGTTTGCTTAAAACAACCCATTTGATGGGTTAAAATAACCCAATTGCTGGGTTATTTTTAACCCAGCATTTTTTAGAGTGTAGAAATAGTGATTTGAAGTGTCAGTTTATGCATTATGATTACAGTCAAACCAGACCATTGTGTTAGAAAGAGAACGCAAGGAAACATTTTGTTAGCCATTTTTTGATTCAGAATTTAATTTTAAAAAATGCAATTCATTCAATCACCCTGTGGCACCACATCACGGCGGTGAGCTTTTTTCTGCATTATCACTGAATTATTGAATAGATTTCACATATACTCTCAAAACTTTGCTCTGTTACAGACACAGTGGTTCATATGTGTATGTGTGTGTCTGTGTGTGTAGGAATGAGTGTGTTTATTTCAAAGTCTTGATGTTTTAGCGTGTCACCCCTTCACTGCTGTGAGCTTTTTCTGAATTATGACTGAATTATTGAATAGATTTCACATATTCTCAAAACTTTGCTCTGTGTTACAGACACAGTGGTTCATAGGTGTGTGTGTGTGTGTGTGTGTGTGTGTGTGTGTGTGTCATCCCTTCACTGCTGTATATTTTTTTCAGTATTGTGTGTCCGATTTTTAGATTGTGCACACAAATATTTTCAGTATTTTCGTATTTTTGTCATTTCCCATTCATTTTCTATGGTCGGTCATTTTTGACCGAAGACCATGAGTGTGACAATATTTTTACGACCACTTAGCCTTTTCAAATCATGCCCTCAATTTTTTTTGTGTTCACATTCCAAGTGTCATAAAAGTCACCAAGTTTCGTGCCATTCCAATGAGGCTGTGATTTTTTAAATTTCAAAACGTAAAATTCTCTGGTCAGAAATGACCTAAGACCGCACAAGGGCTAAACAAACATTAACTCATGAGACCATATTGCAATTTGCAAGAAATTGCTTGCATGGTATATACACTCACCAAAAGGATTATTTGGAACACCTGTTCAATTTCTCATTAATGCAATTATCTAATCAACCAATCACATGGCAGTTGCTTCAATGCATTTAGGGGTGTGGTCCTGGTCAAGACAATCTCCTGAACTCCAAACTGAATGTCAGAATGGGAAAGAAAGGTGATTTAAGCAATTTTGAGCGTGCCATGGTTATTGGTGCCAGACGGGCCGGTCTGAGTATTTCACAATCTGCTCAGTTACTGGGATTTTCACACACAACAATTTCTAGGGTTTACAAAGAATGGTGTGAAAAGGGAAAAACATCCAGTATGCGGCAGTCCTGTGGGCGAAAATGCCTTGTTGACACTAGAGGTAAGAGGAGAATGGGCCGACTGATTCAGGCTGATAGAAGAGCAACTTTGACTGAAATAACCACTCGTTACAACCGAGGTATGCAGCAAAGCATTTGTGAAGCCACAACACGGGTATCACTCATCTCCACTACAAATTGGAAAAAGAGGCTACAATTTGCACAAGCTCACCAAAATTGGACAGTTGAAGACTGGAAAAATGTTGCCTGTTCTGATGAGTCTGGATTTCTGTTGAGACATTCAGATGGTAGAGTCAGAATTTGGCATAAACAGAATGAGAACATGGATCCATCATGCCTTGTTACCACTGTGCAGGCTGGTGGTGGTGGTGTAATGGTGTGGGGGATGTTTTCTTGGCACACTTTAGGCCCCTTAGTGCCAATTGGGCATGGTTTAAATGCCACGGCCTACCTGAGCATTGTTTCTGACCATGTCCATCCCTTTATGACCACCATGTACCCATCCTCTGATGGCTACTTCCAGCAGGATAATGCACCATGTCACAAAGCTTGAATCATGTCAAATTGGTTTCTTGAACATGACAATGAGTTCACTGTACTAAAATGGCCCCCACAGTCACCAGATCTCAACCCCATAGAGCATCTTTGGGATGTGGTGGAACGGGAGCTTCGTGCCCTGGATGTGCATCCCACAAATCTCCATCAACTGCAAGATGCTATCCTATCAATATGGGCCAACATTTCTAAAGAATGCTTTCAGCACCTTGTTGAATCAATGCCACATAGAATTAAGGCAGTTCTGAAGGCAAAAGGGGGTCAAACACAGTATTAGTATGGTGTTCCTAATAATCCTTTAGGTGAGTGTATATGTGTATATATATATCTGACAACAGTAAATAATTTAATCATATTCATAATTTTGCATGGTTTATACATTCTACATGGTACATATTTTATACATGTTAGAGACTTTCTAATGTATAAACCATGAAAATTGTCGGGTAAAAAATACATTAATTATTAAATGAAGCCCAGACTGGTATATGTGGGGTAAAGTGTGTCAGTGGCTCATTAAATATTATTTTATTGGTCTCATTGTCGGTACTACTACTCAGTCTGAAACGGCAAAGAATTTTTGGGGCAAGTTGTTTTCTAAATATGAAACCTTTCCCTGTTCCCTTTTCCCTGATTTGTGAGTCATTGTGAATAATTTGCAAAATAAGGGATCATAAGTTGTTTACCATATTCCCATCAACTTTCCCCTTGACACATGACAGCTTACCCCTAACAAACTGTGTCACAGGACACAAAAGGCACTGCGTTTGTGTCTGATGGGTAAAGCGGCAGCCCCATGTGTGAGAGCAGATGGCTCTCATGGAGAAGCGGATGATGACTTTGCTGGCGTACGGAGCCTGAGAATCGCACAAGTAGGAGGGATGCTGGACAGAAGAGAATCCACAGGACACATGAAGGGCTGCAGTGCAAATGATTTTACTGCAAATCAAACATGACCTTTCTGCACTTCAGTTGTATTTTTATGTTTGACAAACCATTAAATGTATATAAACTATAGTGAGGTTCACATTGAAATAGGGGATTAACATAAGCAGAAAGAAGTTTTAGGATTAAAAAAAGAAAGGTTAAAATAAAATAAAAAATAAGAAAGCCTATATTCGCAGCAAATGAGTGAGTGGAAATACAATGTACCTGGTTCAAACCTCATCTTTGGCAATGCTAATTTGGGGATCTAAGAATGATTATGGCACCATCTAGTGGGTGAAACACATACCGCCCCTTAATTCAATGCTTTCAAGAAACCCACTACTTGTGCTGTATAGCTTCTCTGACTTTGTTGTAAAACAGGTGTCTTTTGGCCACAATACAGCAGAAATGATAAAAACTCACATTTAAAACAATACAGCCGAGATTAGTTTGAAGCTATTGTGATAGTTCTGCAAGATCATTCGTTAAAAGTTCATAATCTCGATTCAAACACTTATGCCATCTCACTCTTAAATGACAACGATTCGCTTGTGTCTATTAAACCTTTGACAAACTCACACCGGAACTTTCAGATCTGCAGTCGTCATGTAACCTCAATGTGGTGGTTATGGCCCTGCCACACAGTATCATTATTTCTGTTTCTTATTATCACAGTAGGTAGGCCTACTGGGTTTATAGCTCAGATATAACACTGATGTCTATGGAATCAATCGAAATAGAGCTAATCCTTTTGAAAATATCATAGTTTTTCTCAGTCGCTTTGGTGCATTTCTCAGATCAAAACTGAAATTCTCAAAACGGCTAAGTTTTCTTAATGCATTGTGCATTTTCTATACATTTCTATTAGAGTTTGTGTGTGTGTGTGTGTGTGTGTGTGTGTGTGTGTGTGTGTGTGTGTGTGTGTGTGTGTGTGTGTGTGTGTGTGTGTGTGTGTGTGTGTGTGTGTGTGTGTGTGTGTGTGTGTGTGTGTGTGTGTGTGTGTGTGTGTGTGTGTGTGTAAATGTGTCTTGAATTGATGAACTGTGGAGGAGAATTTAGAATTTCAATAATGAAGGGAAATGTAAAGGGTGAATTATCAACCAGTTCTCTAAAATATAGCTCAGAGATGTCATGAACCTTCAGTTTGCAAGCATATACAAACAGACGACAACACAGTGTTACAATTTCTTATAACGAAAGAACAACAAGGAAACAAACAGTGTCAACAGCCAGAAAGAAGAAGGGAAGTAAGGATGTGTGGTGGAAGGGTACGGAGGCAGAAGAGGCCAAGATTGTAGACATATTTTTCATTACAGTTTTTCTCAATCTCTTTTTTCGAAACAGTCTTAACATTCTATAAACTTCAATTGTCACAACTATTTGCTGGAACATCACAACTCTATTGCATTTCTGCAAAATGTAGTTACTCACCCAAAATATTTAATTCATGCTTCAAACCCTAGTTATTGTGTCAGTAAATTGGCCAATATTACCAAAATAAAAAGTGTTTTTGTCATCGTGTGAGCCACACTGGTCAAAATGTTTACATGTTTTTTCACATATATTTCATGGAAATATACAAATTTCATGTTTTGTTTTTTTAAACTTTCTTTTGTTGACTAACTGCTTTCTATTCTATACAATAATAAAGTTTTTCTTGTGGATCACACTGAGCTTTTTACTGTAAATACAGATTCAGACAGTAGTAAAGAAAGACAATAAAAAAGGAAAAGTCAATAATATATTAAACAAAAAGAAAATTAACATTTGTATTTATACAGTACATTTATTTTTTAAAAGAAATGTGTAACATGTAAGCTTAAAATTCACTGTTGTTTTACTCTGTCTTTTTCTAACACATACACACATCTTCCAATTGCTCTTCCATGACAAGAATTTTCAGTTTACATGAAACATATTTCTACAAAAATAAATGTACTGTATAAATACAAATGTGTAAGTATATACAAATAAGGACTGATGTAGCTGCTGCTGTCCAGAAGAGATATGTAATCAGACAATGTTCACTATTGTCATGATTCCAACCTGTGTTTCCCTGTCTTGTGAGGACTCTTTGTTATTTCCTGTCTTGTCATGTTTTGTAGTTTTCCCCAGGTGTTGCCTATTAGCCACTCCCCCTTGTTATAGTTGTTTCTCTTTGATTATTTATAGCTCTGTGCTTCAGTTTTTGTTTGTGTGTTCCTGTTGTTACCTCCTGCCAGGTTTTGGATACCCTTGTTCTTGTAGTTACTTTTGATGTTGTTTGTTATTAAATCGTTTATGCTGCACTTGGATTCTCACTCAGCTTCATCCCTGCTCACACGTGACAGATCGACTGACCACAATGAATCCAGCAGCAAGAATCCTGCGTCTCCGTCAAGGAGATTGTCCTATTGAGGATTATGTAAGAGACTTTGTTGAACTGGCTCAGTGGTCTAAGATGGAGATCTCCCTTGTGATTTTTTTTTCGGAGGGGTCTATATGAGCCACTCAGCGCAATCGTGCCATTGCATGACCCTAACTGGACTTTAGAATTTTATATTAGTTTAGCATTGCAGCTGAGTGGTTCTGTATTTATTATGGGAGTCGCAGAGGAGGAACGCAGTACTCCTCCAAACATCTTGGCCACCAGTCCAAACTCCCATCCAGCAACGTCTCCTGGCAACTTCCAGAGCTCAGCGACATCTCCTGTCCGAGACCAGCAACCAGAGACTGCTCCAGCCACTGACCAATGTCCAGAGACTGCCCCAGCGACTGACCAGCGTCTAGAGACTGCCTCAGCCACTGACCAGCATCCAGAGACTGCTCTAGCCACTGACCAGTATCCAGAGACTGCTCCAGCCACTGACCAGCGTCTAGAGACTGCCCCAGCCACTGACCAGTATCCAGAGACTGCTCCAGCCACTGACCAGCGTCCAGGGATGGCTCCAGCCACTGAAAAGAGTCCAGAAAGGGCTCCAGCCCGTGACCAGCGTCCAGAGATGGCTCCAGCCCCTGACTAGAGTCCAGAGAGGACTTTGTCTCCTGTCCAGGGTCCAGAGAGGACTTCCGTCCATGAACTCTCTTCAGTATCAGGAGCTCCTCCCAAGAAAATTTTGGGGGGAGGGGGGACAACCTGAACGGCCGTCACCGGCCTGGTCTCCGGTGCAGTACGATAGGTCTTGCAGTATTAGTAGGAACCTTATAACATAACCTGGCCTAGGGTGGAGGAAAGCTTTCACCATGCTGGGCGCAATTTTCAAGCACGAGGGAGATAATGAAAGGGCTCGAATGTCTCCAATTCTGTTGAGAGACGAAATAGTGATAAGCAAGATAGTTTTTAAGTGTGAAAAACTTCTTCAATAGGCTCGATGGGAGCAGAAAGGCCTTGCAACACAACGGCCAAACCATTCCCCTTGCCTTGGTCCCTGCCTCGACAGGATGTCTGCTCCCTGATTTACGTATCCTGGGATGTAAACAGCCCTGGTGGAAAGCATTTTCCGAGTCTGAAACACAGCCAGCATTTCCAAGCAATTTATATGCCATGAGAGATGATGGTCCTGCCACAGACCTCGAGCCGAGCGACCACTCATGGTCACTCCCCAACCTGTGTGGGATGCATCCGTTGTCAGCATGATGCGGTGACAAGGAGTTTCCAACACAGGTCCTTGGGAAAGAAACCAACGTTTTTTCCACATGACTAAGGCACGAAGGCAGCGCCGCGTGACCTTGATCATACGAAGCAGGCCAAAAGGTATTGCGTTAGACACAGCTGCCATCAGACCTAGCCAGTCTCTGAAACAGTTTGACAGTGAGTGACTGGCCTAGCTTTAGTTCTTTTATGGCTGAGAGAATCAACACTATATGGTCAGGCGCGTCTGCATTGTTATCAAATCCCATATCACACCCAGAAATGTGATTCTCTGCACTGGCGAAAGGACACTTTTCTTTGCATTTAGCCTCAATCCCAACTTCCTCATGTGAGCGAGAACGACATCTCAATGTCGAACCTCCAGCTGCTCTGATTGAGCTAGAATCAACTAATTGTCTATTGTCTAGTTAAGTATATGGATGCCCTGCAGACGCAGAGGAGCAAGAGCCGCATCTACATATTGGTACACTTCGCCCCCAACCTAAACTTCCTGTGCTGTGAAAGGATGGATACGTGGAAGTATGCGTCCTTGAGATCTATCGTGACAAACCAGTCCTCGGACCTGATTTGTGACATGATCTGCCTGAGAGTAAGCCTCTTGAATTTGAGCTTCCCTACAGTGCGATTCAGTTGCAGCAGATATAAACCATCCTTCTTCAGGACAATGAAGTAATGGACTCCCTGCTGGGAGGAAGAACCTGTTCTATAGCCTGAATCGGGGTGAGCGAGACCTGAACTGAATAGCGTAGTCTTTTTCAACTGTCTGCAGGACTCAACGATATATTTGGTAGACCAGCTCCTCACACGCAGGAGACTGAAGTGACGAGTCTTGGGAAGAAAGTATCTCATGTCTTGATACTAACAACATTTAGCTCCTCGGAACTGGATAATTACAGTACCAGTGCCTCACTCAGGGCGGAAGTAACCGCAGCGCGTGCTTCCAGAACCTCAGATGAGGCACTGGATCTGACAAGAGAGGGCAGAGAAAGGGCACAGTCCCTCTCTCTAACCCCTCTGTCAAATCCATTTGCGAACCCCATGACTGAAGCTGCTGAGGGAAGCTGCAGGACCTGAGCCGTGAGGAACGTGTGCTGAAGCGCCCCCCCGAAGAGCTCCCGGCGGGAGTTCAGCGTCCTTAATGATAACTGCTTACAGTGCTCACATGCAGTCCCCTCAAGAGCTGCCTGAGTGTGCTGCGCTCCCAAACAAACACACATCGAGTGTATCCCCACCCGTAATGAAACGAGGGCAGGGATGAACACACTTTCTGAAATGTTGTTCGCTCGCCATTCTAATGTGCTGGCGCTGTTTGGTTTCGGTATGCTTTTCCGTCATGCCATTTGACTGATTCCATACGTGCTTCACGATGCAATCACGCAGGGGTGTTCCCACAGTGTTTCGACGCAGCACGATTTCCCTTGAAAGGGAACTGTAAAATAATGATTGTATCGATTACGTCATTACACCACCAGATGGCTACAGGTGACTTACAGATTTTTCTCAGTATTCACTGCATAATGAAGAACTGCATTTTACTAATGCATTTATCAAAAATAAATAGTAACATCCAAATTACAAGTGTGTTCTCTGTTGATTTGATAACAAATTCAGCTGTAGAAAATACATGAATGAAAATACCCCCAAGCCCCCCATGAATAGATCATGCCTCTCATTTACATCTGGTCAACATTGCAGCATATATTTTCACGAGTCATGCATCGTGGGAAAAAACCTGTGGATGCTGGATCCATCCTTATGACTGGATCCATCCTTATGAAGGAAAGATCATAATTTACGACATGGTCAATTAGGACGGCTCTGAAACCTGTCTGTACCCTATCATTCTACCCCTCCTTCCTCCTCTTACCCCTTGCTCTCCCCTTCCCCTCTGTCCATGTCTTCTTATATTTTATCTTCTCTTATCTTGCTCTGTCCACTAATACCATTGCCTTCCAATCTACCATTTCTTCTACCTCTACTCCTCTTCCTAAATCCTCAACTCTTCTTGCTTCATCTCCTCTTCCTATTCCATCTTTTCCTTTCCCCTGATCTCTTTACCTCCACTGTTCCACTGTTCAATGTTACCTTTCCCCTATCCTCTCCAAAACATCTCACTCTTACACTCTTTTTGCTTTTGCGTTTCTTTTCCGATTTTATAGTTTTTGTAATTGAGATAGCTCTGTAAACAATTAGGAAATTTGCATTTCCTGTGTTGTGTGTATTACTAACTCAGCAGATATTTATTTGAGTCTAATTGAAAACATTCCAATTGCAACTGAAAATTTAACAAATAACAGTCGCGTTTGTTGTGTTTGGAAAAATGGTGCACAAATGATTATGATTTGTATAAAAAACAATAAAAAGAGTTATTAAGTTTTGGTTGGCTGTGTGAACTACTCTGAAAACATTTGAGAATTTTTCTTCACAGTGTTTTGAGAAAATGATGCATGTGATTTTGTATTTAGCATGAAATGAAGGAAAATGTTAGACTGGGTAAACCCAGCCTGATCTGCCGGCGATTTATATTACGCCCTGCAACTCAGTCTGGAAACCTGTACATTTATTTCTCCTGCTTCTGTTACACTTTTGCGGGAACCAATCACAGACTGGCTTATCCACCTGGCACGCTATTGACGGGTTTAACACAACGACGGATAGAGAATCGATGGGTCGTTGCCCATTGATCACGCCTCTTGTGGTCTGATTGGTTGAAGGAGTATCCAATTGCGTACAGAGTCATTTCATTTATGCTCGTTTATCACGCCTCTTGTGCAGAAGAAAATACATAGCAGACTCCCCAGACCAATGTTCAATCTTAAAGGGGTCATGAACTGGCTTTTTTTTATATATACTGTTGTCTGAGGTCAACTTATGACGTTTGCTTGGTTTGTACATTCAAAAACATCATAATAAATAAGTAATAGGCTACACTCTAAAAAATAATTCAGTGGCTTAGTAAATATCACAGTAATAATTAACTTCATTAACTTAATACAATTTTGAAATATCATTTACTTGATGTTTTGAGTTGAACATACCAAAATAATTGACTAAAAATCCAACAGTTAATTGTCTCAAATTTACAGTTATATTTAAGTTTTTTTCACTAAAAGAATTTAGTGTTCGAATAACCAATTATTTATTTAAAATATAATTAATATATTTGTGAAATTTCTATCAAAATATTTGAGAAAGGAGAATTAAATCGATCTGTTTCAAGAACCACAAATATTACTTAATTCAAATCAAGATTATTAATATTTAACACGCACTGAAGAAATTTAGTTTACTTGATTAAAACACTGCACCCCTCCCCCGCCCCTTGACGTGACAACCGCTCGACGGTTGAGTGAGCGTAGGCTGTTTGAATTCTCTTCAGTCTCCAGAGCAGTTCCTTCTTCTCAGCGTCGCAGAATTGGAACATTTCCTCTGTGAAATTCAGGTTTGTGTGTTTTATTTTATCTATAAAATCATTACTGTGCTTAAAATATTTTTATTTAATGCAAAACAACATACAGGGATGCAATGTGAGTAAACGAGTGCGGCATCTGTCTTTGAAGTCCCTGGTGCCACTGCCTTGCTCAAAACACACAACTTTATTCCTTAAGATAATTAATATAATTAATTTGGATGATAAAATGTTCTTAAAACTGTGCACTGTTTGTTTATTTGCAGGTTATGGAGTCAGGCGCGTTGCAGCATCTCTCGGCTACGAGTGAAATGCAGGACGGCGGTCTGAAGTTCAAAGTCCACCCTTAAGGCCTGTTCACACCGGGACGATTTTCGCACGCGTTTATCGCCGACGTTTAACGCCTCGGGACTAAACAATGGGCGGCAATGTGAGTGTTCACACCGACGCGCAAAACGCCAGGCGTAAAAGCGTCATTTTTAAAAAAACGCCTCGGGTTCGTTTTTTTATTTTGACGCGGCGCGTAAAAAACTGGCCGACCAATGAGATCGGCGCTTTTGTTCACGTGCCTGGAGCTGCTGAAGTGACAGTAAAACACGACTTGGTGGCGCTCAAGCACAAAACGCTCTTGCCGAGCACACATTGATACGACGAAGAAGTAGTAAGTAGACAAAGAAGAAGATGGGCTGCTAATGCTGCTTGCCAGTTAGCAAAAAGTGTGTGAATGGTTTTGTCCATATACATATGTCTATGGTTTTGGCAAGCACGTAAATACTGTCTCTCTTCTCCTTCTGTGTGACAAGCGAGTGTCAGAAAAGTGCCGCAGCACCACCTTGTGTACCGGGAGCGCATCTACTGAATGTGCACGTTCACTCGGCGCAGCGCCAGTGAAAATCGCTTGGGTGTGAACACTCAAGACGCGCCGAAAAACGGCACGAAAAACGCTGGCGATAAGCGCGCGCGATATTCGTCCCGGTGTGTACAGGCCTTTAGAGCGTGAGTCCATCTCAGGCTCGAGAAACAGCACTGATACGGTGGAAATTGGATAACAGACAGGTTGATTACACTTGAATTACTTTTAAATGTTTAATTTTTACTTCTAAAATGTTTGTTAAATGAGTTTAAATGATGTAAATATGTTGTAAAATATTGTATACATGTCAAAACTGTAATATATGCTGAATTGCTTTACTCATCGACAATAAAGGCCAATGTCATGTATAAGTGTGGTGTGACGTATTTTACAAAGGTTTCGATGGAATTAAAGTTAATATTAAAGTTATACAATAAGTAGGGGTGCTCCGATCGATCGGCAACCGATCATGATCGGTCGATAATCGCTTTGGGATGGTTGATCGGCGGTCTCCAAAAAGGCCGATCTCATGAACCGATCGCATGCTGACGACACATAAACCCCGCGCCTGCTGTGAGAGCTAGGGCATAATATGCAGCGACACCGTCTCATTCTCTTTCCAGTGCGGGTAAAATAATTATAATGCTGAAGGTGAGGTACAATTCATATTTCTATATTAGATAACTTTCGCAGTCATTTGAAAACGTTCTGTGGGACATAAGTTCACAAACAGCGCGCGTGAATCACAGCGTGCGCGCGCGCTCTCTCTCCCTTTCAAAATGCTCAAATGGCTTCACATCAGCGCATCGCATCTGCACTAAAATCGAGGTGCTCAGTTGACACAGGATTTGCCACTTTGCACAATCGAGGCAGTGTCGCATTGTCACTAAAGTTTATCATTTGCATTTATTTTTAAGTCTTGCCAGTGTTCAAACCGCACTCGCGCGCACGGTCTGGACACACACACACACACACACACACACACACACACACACACACACACACACACACACACACACACACACACAGGCCATCTCACAAAAAGCTTGCGAGTACAAAGTGCGCTGAAATGGTCAGATACACACATATGTATGTACTAAATGACCGTCTTGACGAGTATGCACGTAAACCCCGTCGTGACTCGCGAGTGAACATTTGTGCAACTGCATGTAACCGTAACCGTGTTCACTCTTAAAGTGACAGCTGTCGAATAAACTGCTGCTGTCTCTGAGTTTCTCTTTGTCTTGTGTTGAACCTTTATGACACCCACTGCTCTTGAATGACTAACTTTTGCAACCTTAAGTGTAAGGATGAATCTAATTTAATTTATTCAGGGAAGACCAATATTAATTTACATTTGATTTCTTATTAAATGTCTTTAGTATTTCTTACCTCAATACTAATGTTAGACCTACCTGAAAAATTGTTTTTAAAAACAAAAATGCACTGCATGATCAAATATTTAGGTGAGAATTATATACATTTATTATATACATTTATTTGGGAAAGATGGCCTACAATAGTCTTAAGTTATCTCATTTTCTAAAATAAACACTTGGTGGTTCTTCAAGATCTTGACTCAGTTAATTTAGAGTTAGTTTCATTTCTACAAATGGTGCAAACTCTGCAAGATTATAGATAAAAGATTGCCATTCTGTGATCGGCAGTGATCGGCAATCGGCAGATCATGATCTTGGTGATCGGTAATCGGTGATCGGCCCCAAAAATGCTGATCGGAGCATCTCTAACAATAAGAGTTAATATTACTCATAAATAAAAACAGTTAATATTACTCAAATATTGGTTTTTAAATGTTTTCCCTCCAATTTTTTCTACTCAATTTTATTTGTAAATGTACCAAATGTAGTTACTTAGATCTACTTAATTTTTTTACTTGCATTTGCTCAGCCCATACGGTGTATGTAATTGATTTCACTGCTTTAAAATTTACTAAATTTTTTTAGTGTAAAAATGTTTCACCAAAAAAATCGAGTAAATCATAGTAAACTTTTTTAGAGTGTATTTTCTACCCTGGTTTTGAGGCTCTCCTGCACGCTCTGATTTTATGGGCATGCCGCACTGAAGACTTGAAAATAAACACCCATGGCTAGGATTGGATAAGATTTGCATATTTAATGAGCTTCAGCTCCCCGCGAGTACACCGTGAGGGATTGTTTTGAAGCATGTGGGAAAACGGCAACCGGAATAATTCGTCACTGAGGGCTCGCAAAACCGCTTTATCAAACCAACACAATGATTTATCTCTCATCCACCCGCGATTGATTGGAATGTTTTTTTTTTATTACTTGGCCCGCCCAATCGATGGATATAAGCGCGAACCGTGCATCACACACATACACACACACAGACATGCCAGCACGTTGCAGACTGCATGATCAAAACTTCCGCGATTGTATTTTTCCTTCAAATATCAAGTCAAGAGAGTGAACAACGCGCATTAAGAACCACAAATAAAGGATTCTCCAGCCTTTGACCGCGTGCTACGGTATGTTAAGTAAGACATGTACACAATCAATAGATCTATATCAAATGATCTGTAACAATGCAATAATATCACATATAAAAATACATGTTTTACTCACATTAGTGTGTTGCTTCATTCATTCATGTAATCTCATCCTGTCTGCAAATCCAGTCTCTTGTTTACAAACAAATCCGTGATCAGAAATGAAGGAACAAACGCAAAGTCTTCCCCACGTGAGCTGTATATTCATTAAAAATAAAGTTTATCCATGCATTCATAATATTGGAATCCGAATGAAGCTTATGTGGTATGTTTAGAGGTTCGATGCGGTTTAGCTCTATGTAGGCCTATGTCATGTTAGTGGCATGAGTCGGTGGGCGGGGCTACAGAATCAGGCATTGTTCTTCTTCTGTTGAGGCGGTGTTTCACCACACGATGACGTCAAGGTGTGGCACATTCTAAGATCGATCGTTTGCTGGGTTCTGGTGCCTATAAAAGCTTTTCTTTGACTAACAAGGAAGTTTTCAGCTCTGAAAATATTACCATTACCTTATGACCTTTTATCAAAAGCTCAAGGGAAAGTTGATTTCTCAATTCATCACCCCTTTAAATTGAGCTTGGTCTGGTGATAGCCAGGAAAATGTACCACCTGAGGACAATTACAACGTGTTCAGATTACTGTGTTAACCGTTTTGAGAACAGTGACCTGAGTTTGGAGAAATGTGTCAAAGCGACTGGAAAAAACCCCTGTAAAATATAGGCTATTTCATTGAATCATTCATCGAGTCAATAGATTCATCCAGTAATTAAACAAGTGAAGTGAATCATTCAACCTGATATTTAAATATTTTTTTTCAAATTAATTATTTTAAATAAACTACAGCAATTAACATTTGGTTAGAAACTAAACTACATGTTATTTTGTTTAGTTGTGTATTGTCTGTTCAGAATCACGGGAGAGTCATGATCTCTTTATGAAACAAACAAAATCGTGATTTTAAATTTATCCAGAATCGTGCAGCTCTATTGTGAAGAAGCAATCAATATATATCTGCATGCACAATAGTGTGCTTGCAAAATTACATCATTAAACATTGAAGACACTGAGAGGAGACCCTGGAGACTGTTGTGTTGCCAGCCATTGCGGAAGGGAAGGGCCAAATTTGTCTGCCACGGGCTTCAATGAGAATATTTTGTTCCCAGAGGGCTCCCAGATTATCTGCAATCACTCATGTCTCAGAGAGAAAACTGTTGCCAGCGATGATAATATCCAGAAATTGAGTTAATTAGTTATACTCAGTGTTGGGTTTAATGCATTAAGTAATTGAAAAAGTAAAGTAAAGGATTACTCTTAAATTTTCTGTAATTTAATTACAGTTTCTTCTGATGTAATTGCATTAAACAGAGTATAGAGACTATAGAACAATTCTATAGGCTATAAAACAAAAATAGTGGATTAAAGGGTTATTCACCCAAAAATGAAAATTCTGTCATTAATTACTCACCCTCAAGTCATTCCAAACCTGTAAGACTTTCGTTCTTTTTAATGAAATTTGAGAGATTTCTGTCCCTCCATAGACAGCTACGCACCTACCATTTTCAAGTAGGGGTTGAACGATTTCAGACATTTTATGTGATGAAAGTCGAATCGACGTCGACTAGTCGCTGTTGACGTCATTAATGAACAAATAAGCCTGAACCTCGAGCTGAGACGTGCAGATGGCATATGACACAGCTTTTGTTTATCAATTACTTTGTCTTTGGGTCGTTATATTTCTCACAGATTTATGCTTGTTTTGAATCAGATACAGATAAAATAGCCAAAGATTACATTTATTAAAGCATTAGTGATGTGTGTGAATGAATTACCTGTCAGCGTCTCTCTACTAGTTTTGATGTTATAACTTTTCAGTTTCTGAGCTATTTTATTGCTAAATCACAGAACAGTGTTGACAAAACTTTCTCTCGAATGATTCTGTGTGCGGCGCACGCGATCTCCGATATGCAGCACACATTATGGCGATTAACTTACGTGTACAATAAACTGTTTAAATCGTGCATTCTCCCGATCAATTTTGAGCATACAGGTGGCATAATCAAACATGTCTTGTGAAGCAATCGCTGAGTCTGCATTTGTTGGAAACGGAGCATGCATGCGGGTCAGGAAATGGCGGCTGTTGCACCCTCTATATGCCAGGCCAGCGACTAGTCGACGTCAAGCTTAAAGGGTTAGTTCACCCAAAAATGAAAAATCTGTCATTAATTACTCACCCTCATGTCGTTGGACACCCGTAAGACCTCCGTTCATATTCGGAACACAAATGAAGATATTTTTGTTGAAAGCTGATGGCTGAGAAAGGCTTCACACAGGCCTCCATTGGCATTCAGTACATTGACACTTCCAAGATCCATGAAAGGCACTTAAAACGTCGTTACAAAGTCTATCTCACCACAGTGGCTCTACAATAATCATACAATGCGACGACAATAGTTTTTGTGCGCAAAAAAAAATCAAAATAACACCTTTATCCAACTTGTTCTTGTCTTCCGTGTGCGCCTCCACGACGCATGCGCGAGAATATGACGCAGATCCGGCGTTCGGACAGATGACCCAGAAGCGATTTGTTTACGAGCAGAGGAAGACGCGCGTGTCTAAGCTGTTGGATTCTACATTGATCGTGCTTTAGGTCTCGGCGTAGTGCTCAAAATGGGGCTTAAATGTGTATTTCATCGATTCCCGAACACCGGCGCTACGTCATATTCTCGCGCATGCGTCGTGGAGGCGCACACGGAAGACAAGAACAAGTTGGATAAAGGTGTTATTTTGATTTTTTTTTGCGCACAAAAACTATTGTCGTCGCATTGTATGATTATTGTAGAGCCACTGTGGTGAGATAGACTTTGTAACGACGTTTTAAGTGCCTTTCATGGATCTTGGAAGTGTCAATGTACTGAATGCCAATGGAGGCCTGTGTGAAGCCTTTCTCAGCCATCAGCTTTCAACTAAAATATCTTCATTTGTGTTCCGAATATGAACGGAGGTCTTACGGGTGTCCAACGACATGAGGGTGAGTAATTAATGACAGAATTTTCATTTTTGGGTGAACTAACCCTTTAAAGCGTCAGGGCAGAGCAGAGCATTAAAGTCGACAAGTCGATTAGTGTCTTTGCATGTATGTGTAATTTACCCCTTTATTTACAAAATATTAATCTCCAACATGCCTTCACACAACAACGTCTGCTCTCGCTTCAACACATCTTTGGAAAGGTTACAGATTACAAGTTACCTATTTAAAATGTAATAAGCCTAGTGTAACTATTTCAATGATTAAAAGTTGAAAACATTTTTTAGAAATTTAAAAAAGTAATCAAAAAGCAATCAAAATGCAATGTGACATTACTTTAATAAAGTAATTGAAATAGTTAGGCTATATGAAAATGCACTATCCAAACTTAAATGGTTGTTATTCAAAAATGCTTTGGGATATAGACTGGTCTTGTTTTAAAGAAGACATTTGGCATATTATGAAATAAATTATGTAAGTGAAATAGAAAAAAAAGTTATAGATGTTTTAGTTTATGAAAGTGTAAAATGTAAAAATATATTTTATATAAAATATATATTTCACAAAACATGGTTTACTCTAAAACTGCAAGAAAATCAAAGCCAAAAATTTGAACAAATTGTGTTCCAAATTTTGGGGATTTTGTTTGGGCAGGACCAAACTTTTTCACTAGATGACAACCAAGCTCCATTAGGCCTACTAACCATATAAGGGCGTCTTCATTTCCATATATGGTTTGAGTGATCTGAACCATATATTTTCATAATTTTCATACAATTTATGAAGTAGACATCCTATTCAGAAGGGCAGTTTGGCAGTATTTTAT
This sequence comes from Gobio gobio, assembly GCF_949357685.1. NCBI lineage: Eukaryota > Metazoa > Chordata > Actinopteri > Cypriniformes > Gobionidae > Gobio > Gobio gobio. The sequence continues at coordinate 39,163,770 of NC_137106.1, forward strand.
TTGAATTCAACCTCTAATAAACACATAAAAAAATTGTATGTGTGTTAGCTTGCCGCAACATCACAAATGGAGATTTTTTTCTTTATATTTAGAACATTTTCAGTCCTTTTTTTCTCAAAATATTGAATGGATGTTATCTTTTGAACTCTTGGCATGAAAACTGAGGTTTCTACCAATCTTTCCTGATTTTTCCTGCTCATCGCTATTTCAAAATAAAGATCTGTACACACCTTATGAGTATGAAAATATTCTTGTTGCAAATTGATAAATTACTCAAATTGACAATGTCAAATATGAAAACTAGAGATTGCTTTCAAATGGTAAATAGTTTGTCAAGATTAGGTTAAGTTTAGTATAGGATATTACTGTTTTAAAAATGTAATGGATTTGGACCTTAACAGGTTTAAAAAAAAAAAAAAAGAAGAATGCCATGATTGCTAAGAATGCTATTTAATAGCTATGATACAGTTTTTGACATAAAATCTTTGCATAGCTAACATGGAAACTAACAATGCCTTGGAAAAAAAACAGTTAATCTTAAAAAAATAAAGCATATATATAAACCCAAATAGGAAATAAAACAGTTATCAAATAAGCATGTGTCCTATTCTGTGTCCTGAAATAGCATTGCTTTACTAAACGGCCTTTAAATGTCAGGAGGCATCGTGCACATCAAAAACAGGCAAAGCAACAAATGAATATTAAAGGGTAAGTTCACCCAAAAATGAAAATTATGTCATTAATTACTCACCCTCATGTCGTTCGACACCCGTAAGACCTCCGTTCATCTTCGGAACACAAATGAAGATATTTTAGTTGAAAGCTGATGGCTGAGAAAGGCTTCAGATAGGCATGGGCGTCAGTTTGGTTTGAAATGTGCTGGGGAGAGAGACGCATTCAGAAGTGCATTTTCAGAAGTGCTGGGTAATTTTTTTTTTCTCTTTCGCGCAGGTCATGTTTTGAAAGACTATGTCCTGCAGCTTACTAATGTAAATAAATAAAAATGTCAGATGAGAGACATATTGCGGGTCTTATAGCCTATCTTACTCATGCCGACGAAAGCGCCCCGCAAATTATTTAATATTTTTCATTTTTGCTATTTTTTTTACCACTTCATTATCAGAGTCCCACTGGAGCCCGTGTTTTTTTTATCCTCCCTATTACACATTAGTTACAGCCATTAAAATAGTTCAGTTTTGTTTTTAATGTCAAAGTAGATATATTTTGTTTTGTTTCTTTATTAAGTTAATTTAGAAAAATGTTTAAAGCATTTAATGTTTGTTAAACTAAAGTTTTTGCTTTTTAAAGTAACGACCAAGCGGCCAGCGGCCGACAGTGAGTTAACCCAACACTTTAGCCTCTGAAATCAACACTTGACTTGTCTTGCTTATTAAATCCATAAAAAACACTTAAAGCATCGTTTAAACGTTTAGCCTATTATCACCACCATCACAGTAAAAAGGCATTTTTGACAAGATGAGGCAGGCAGATCGCAACGGCGCGCGCAAACAAAACGGGCTACACAATCTAAACAAATAATTAAAAATAAAAAACATGCTGGTTGTCTTACTTTAGGCTACACCTCTCCGCGAAATTAATATAAATCCGATCTTCAATTCCCGTGCTATATGCACATTTAACGGAGTTCATGTCAACGAAATCAACCGATATGAGTATTTTATTCATCAGCTCTTTTCAACATCAAAGACCGCATTATGAGAACGAGCGACCTAAACACTGGTAAGAGCATTTAGTCTCATTAATTGTAATGAAGATGATTGTGCTTTTGAGCATCTAAAACTTAGCTTATTTTCAGTTTCACTTGTGGCAGTTTGCGTGTTGGCTTGCTTTAGTAGGCTACTTATTTGCGGCGATGCGTGCTGCATAGCGCCGTCATAGCCTAAAAAAGCCCGAAGCCCGGCCCGCGTCTGAGGTAGGCTATGACTGGAAAATTGGCCCGAAGCCCGCGGCCCTAGGGCGTAAAAAAGTCGGGGCCCGTCGGGCTCGGGCAGAAATGTAGGGCTCTACTTTGAGTAAGGCTGAAAGCGTCTTTCTTTTTAATACAATTCTTGAATGTCTCAATTACAGTAGGCCTAGCCTATAGATAATTATGATATTTGTGGCTGCACCGGGGTCCGTCATTACGCTAAATCATGAGCGGTCCATGGCACCTGCTACCCATGGCTGTTAAGAACTGTATAGGCTACATCAATCCATTACAACAATTTCGTGTTATGGGCACTGCCACTGATACAGGCAGCGGAAGAGCCTATTTTACGGAGCTTGCTTCTGCTTTTCAAACGTTTTTACAACAAAAGATGTAATTAAAACGACATAAGATCTCGTTATTATGAGAAAAGATGTAGTTAAAACGACATAAGATATCGTTATTACGACACAATTGAGTGGAAAAAATAATATGTGTGTCAGCAATGCTTCACCGCAAAATTGAACTCGAGGTTTAAAAAAAAAAAAAAAAGTGGTGGGTACAAAAGGACTCATGACGAAATCTGGTGGGTACGCGTCCCCCCCGTCCCCCCCGAAATCGACGCCTATGCAGATAGGCCTCCATTGGCATTCAGTACATTTACACTCACAAGACCCATAAAAGGCACTTAAAACGTTGTTACAAAGTCCATCTCACCACAGTGACTCTACAATAATTTATGATGCGATGACAATAGTTTTTGTGCGCAAAAAAAAAATCAAAATAACACCTTTATCCAACTTGTTCTTGTCTTCCGTGTGTGCCACCACGACGCATGCGCGAGAATTTTCGCAGATCCGGCGTTCGGACACATGACCCAGAAGCGATTTGTATTGAATTCTACATTGATCGTGCTTTAGGTCTCGGCGTAGTTCTCAAAATGGGGCTAAAGTGTGCATTTCATGGATTCCCGAACGCCGGCGCTACGTCATATTCTCGCGCATGCGTCGTGGAGGCATACACGGAAGACAAGAAGAGGTTGAATAAAGGCGTTATTTTGATTTTTTTTTGCGCACAAAAACTATTGTCGTCGCATCGTAAAATGATTGTAGAGCCACTGTGGTGAGATAGACTTTGTAACGACGTTTTAAGTGCCTTTTATGGGTCTTGGGAGTGTAAATGTACTGAATGCCAATGGAGGCCTGTCTGAAGCCTTTCTCAGCCATCAGCTTTCAACAAAAATATCTTCATTTGTGTTCCGAAGATGAACGGAGGTCTTACGGGTGTCGAACGACATGAGGGTGAGCAATTAATGACAGAATTTTCATTTTTGGGTGAACTAACCCTTTAATCAACATAGCTTTTTACAGAAAATATTCAGATGTACCACCTTTGTAATCATTAACATTTTCATTAGTAACTGTATATTTAATTACACTTTTTTTTCCTCAAACTGTAACTGATTACGGTTACATTTATTTTGTAATTAAATTAAGTAACTCGATACATGTATCTAGTTACTCCCCAACACTGGTGGCGCTCTCGTCTAATATTTTGTAAATAAAGACTAATTATGTTTTTTTGTGCAAACAAACACGTCGCTTCATAAAATTGAGTTTAAACCACTGGAGTCATATGGATTACTTTTACGATGTCTTTACTTTCTGGGGCTTGAAAGTGGCAACCTTGTGTAGGCTAATCATCAATGGAGGGACATACATTTCATTAAAGATTTCATTAAAAATATCTTCATTTGTGATGAACAAAAGTCTTACAAGTTTGGAACGACATGAGGGTGAGTAATTAATGACATAATTTTCATTTTTGGGTCTACTAACCCTTTAACATCAACATTTTACGTGTTTTTAATGCAACCTTCTCCCTTATATTTTGGTCAGTTTATGCAATTTTATATTATTCATTTGAAATAATTAAAAGAGAAGTTTCATCCTTGTTCAACTGGTCGAGGGATTTACAAAGTAGATTAGTAATAAGTAATGCAATGCTTTTTTTAGAAAGAGTAGTCTAAATACACTGGTAAAGATGTAATGGTAACATTTTACAATAAGATCAAAAATGAATGATACTGCTACAGTATTTATTAATGCTAATTTCAACATTTGATGATAAATTATAAATAGCACCATCATTATTATCATCACTAAACAATAAAATAACAATAAAATAGTAATTGTTTATTAATATAGTTTGATATAATATGTATTGTTTGAATAAAAACAATAATACAAAAATCGAATTGTTTCATTGTTACTATTCATTTATATTGATTCAATAAAATTGCATTATTGAGTGTACAAAAATAAGACCATGGAAAAAGCCATCACAGTGGGTGATTGCCCTCCTCTTCATCATAATCATCTACCAATCTAATGTTGCTTCTGTTGACTTTGCTGAAGGTTATTATAGATAACTGTCATAGACCAATCGCACTGATCCTGAGTCAGTGCGCCGCAGCGGCGCTTCTCCCGCACATCCGGGTGTCGCTGCCTCGACAGCGCAGACTCGTCGCGGTGATTGCAGCGCTCTGCGTTTCCGCGTTAGCAGTGGGGGGAACCAGCCGAGGGGAGGGAACGGAACACAGCGAGATTGGCCAAATCTAACTGGATTACGTTGTCCGTGTCGCGATTAAAATGAAAAAGAAGTGACATTTCGACCCGCCGGCCTTGTCCAGGAAACGAGCGTGGGATTATGACATTCGCTCGGGCACGAGACGGGATGACAACACTGCCTGACATGTGAGACATCAGGACGAATACAACAACAGTGCGCTTGTGTGGCTGTCTCCGCCACCTTCTGTTTATGATCGCTCTGTTGGTGCACATTTTGCATTCGTTTTGCATTTGCTGGAGGTAATATGAAGAAGTTTAATATCAGGAAGGTGTTGGACGGCTTGACTGCGGCGTCCTCTTCCTCCTCCTCCGCCGCTGCCGCGTCCCCTCAGTCGGGAAACCGGGAGAATGACATGATTCAGGAGACCCTGCAGTCAGAGCATTTCCAGCTCTGCAAGGTGGGATTAGTTATTGTGATCTCATACAGGGGTGTGTGTGTGTGTGTGTGTGTGTGAGTGGCGCCAACTCGCCTCAATATTCTAATGATATTCTAATGCGCGCGAGAACGCATATAAAAGCAGCTCAGCTCGCCAACGGTCGGTCGATGGGTTTCAACTCGCCTCACAGCCAGTTAAATCACCCCACACTCGTGTTTTTTTTACCGTCACCGACTGGAATAATCACCCAGAGGTCGGTTCTTTGAGATAAATCACTCGTGTGACGTCCGTTGACAGTTGACTAATCGGTGTGGGTTATTTTAAGACGAATTAATTTACTCTTTAATTACTTTAGGAGCGAGATAAACTGATTTAAGTTAGTATGAGGTAAAATGAGTCATTTTAAATGACAGACTAATTTCTGTCATGCCGAAAGGCGTGTCAGGCTCGTCTGTCAAGAAATAGCTGTGCCTAATGTCTTGTCTAGTAGTTTAATTCTGATTTTAGAAAGGCCGCTTTTCTAGTGTGAATGCATGGTTTATGTTCCAATTCGCTGGCTGTTGAAAATCGTAGTAGCTAAAACTAACATAAATAATACAATATTATGAAATTATTTAAAAATATCTAATATTTTTCTCTAATAACAACAACAGTAATAATTGAAATCATATTGGTTTATTAAATATTATTTGATATTAATAATGATCATTCATTAAAAGACTATTGTTTAAACTAATAAATACTATTGTTTTATTATTATTTGATTTACCTTTTATTTAATATACCGCATTGTTTCTGAATATGACAACCCTGATTATAAGATGACCCCCCCCCCTTTTCAAGATGTACCTTTTAGAAAAAGGCTTTTTGATAAGGAAAACAATTTTCGCACTGCATATTTTTCATATTTACATTTTTATATCGAAAGTATGATAAATACTGGTAAAATGTACCAACGATCACATTTAAAAATAAACACTTTTTGGCATACCATAAAAATAACCTGTAGGCCATCTGAATTATATAACAATTAGCATAAGCTATCTCATAGGCCTACTAAAAACCATTTAGCCTACCAAAGTTTTATGAACAATAGTAGTGAAATCTTATTGTAGTTTTGAAATCCGGCAGCGATGCATGCAAACATGACAATCACACGGTTCTTGGTTGGTAAGCTTTTATTTTACTATTTGCATTTTTAAGAAGTCTTTTTGCGCTCTCGCGATCTTCTGACACACCTCATTTCTTGGCACACTCGTTTTACGCGTATTTGGCGTGCCACCTATTGTTAAGTGTGTATTATTGACATGTAAAAGTCTAGTATAAGACGAACCTGTTTTTTTTTCAGATGTATTTCTAAGAAAAAAAAACATCTTATATTCAGAACAATACGGTAATTGTAATATTATTGCGTCACTGTGAATGGTGGATCTTCATCATAATCATCATCTAATGTTGGCAGGCCTATTATTGATTTCCTAAAGCAGGGGTCTCCAAACTCGGTCCTGGAGGGCCACTGTCCTGCAGAGTTTAGCCCTAACCCCAATTAAACACCTGAACCAACTAATCAGTATCTTACAAGGCCCTAGTTAGACACTGATTAGCTGGTTCAGGTGTGTTTATTTGGGGTTGGAGCTAAACTCTGCAGGACAGCGGACCTCCAGGACCAAGTTTGGAGACCCCTGTCCTAAAGGTTATTTTGGAACGAGGGAAACAGATTTAAGTTAGTATGAGGTAGAATGACTCATTTCTGTCAAACTCGCCTGTCAACATACCTCTCTTGTCCGTTTTAGAACAAAACGGCTCCTTCCTTTATTAGTGTGAATGGATGGTTTATGCTGATTGTTAAAAAACGTAGTAGCTAAACAGTTCATCCCTGAGATAAGTCTAAAAGTGACCACATTTTAGGGTGACCACCAGATTTTGAAACAGGGGACATTTCCTAGTTAAGTAGTCAATTGGAAATACATGTTTGTGTGTCCGTTTACCATTTGTGGGTTCCATTTACTATTATTATAATGAATAATTATGATGATGTTTGTGGGTCAAACCCTAGCTGGTTTTACTGCAATTCACCAAAAATCACACTATGAAAAATAATAAATGGTTACTATTGCAAACAGCAAACAGATCAAACAGTATTGGGTCATTCTGTATCAAATCAACCAGTGGTCCCTGGCTAAAATGTTTGGTTTTGATTTTATTTTTCTTCTGGTGAAAGACATGCATAAATGAAGAAGAAAGCCAAAATATTAATGTCATGGATGTGTAATCCACTATTTTGTAGAGAATGACCTAAAACCTAAAATTACAAAAGGACTTTAAAATTAAGATACCAAAAGAAAAGTTGAAGAACCAGTATCTTAAAGGATATTAAGAGATCTTTAATACTTCTCGAGTTACAGGCATGCAAACTTCTGGCAAAAAACACAAGAACTGACACTGTTGGCATATAATGTAATTTGGCTCTAATTCTCAGGTGAAAATTTTCCATTTTGACCCTCTACAAAACAGTGGATTACTCAGTAAATATACATCCACATGCCATTTAATATTTTGGCTTTCATCACTATTTATGTTTGTCTTTGTTCAGAAAAAATATGAACAAAATAAAAATTTGAGCCGGGGAAGTTTCTGAAGTGTGGTTGATTTGACACGGAATGACCTTAAAGTTATGACCTTAGAAAAACACAACATGAAATAAATATGAGAACATATGATATATATTTTTTAAATTTCCTAATTTCCTATTTTAATTTTCATAAACTGTGAATATACTGTATACAGTAATTACAACTTTTTAACTTTTCAAAAGTCATGTTATGTTTGTGCTTTTGGGAATTGCTGCATTGTGGCGGCAGAACCTTTTGGTAACGTTTAATTGTGTGCAAATTCTGCAAAACAATCCGGCACCCTGTTATATAACAGTATTACTTTAATATTAGTTAGCATGGGACTACTTTGAAACTGACAACAGTGGAAAAGTTCTTATCGCTAATAAAAAGATAGCCCTTGCTGACTAATGTTTTGTGTTTTTCTGTATTGTTATTTCTTGTTTGTATTATTGATTTATCTGCAAGAACCAACAGTTTACCTCATGTATACTGACATACTCAAATGATGATTATGCACCGATCTAAGGATGTTTCCGCATATGTAATGTTTAACTAACATTGTTTTCTTTGCTCAAGTCTTTCAGAGATTATTTTGCTACAGAATGAATAGCCCCTTTCACACACACAGTCTTTACTGGTAAATTACCGGTAACAGCTCATGTGGGAACAGGACCTTTTCAAAAATACTGGTAAATTGGTTCTTGCAATTTACTCGTCAGGAAAGTTGTAACATTACCAGTATATTACCGGTAATGTGCACTGTGTGAACACGGAATGAAGATTACTGGTATATTCACATATGGAATCAGAACTCACTGACGTAAGAAGTCTGCTTTGGGCCAATCATAAAGACTTATGAAGATGACGTGAGTTACTCCGTGCTGTTTACTGTAAGGTTTTTTAATAGTTTTTCTATTTAAATATGCGCTTAATTATCATCTTTGACCGTTGCACCACGTCTCACAGCAGTTGGATATGCGAGTGTCGTGTTTTAAGAGCGAACCGTTATGTGTGTCACTCAGACATCAGAAGGATGTTGTCAAATTGAACAGATAGTAAACTAAAGTGCTTCTCCTCATGCGGGCGGATGAAGACTACGGCGCTGCGTTTAAAAATAATTTCCTATGACTGACATCACAGAATTTACCAGTAGTTTGCTGCTGATGTGGTCTCTTATTGGTAAAAAGCCAGACCGCTTTTGCTTGTGTGAACAGCATATTTACCGGTGAAGTCATTCTGGTAATTTTACGGTAATTTACCAGTATTGCTGTGTGAAAGGGGCTAATGACTGACATGGAATGATGTTATCTGTCCTGCCTTTTTTTCTAAAGGAAAACTCTACTTTAAAAAAATTACAATTATTTATTGACCTTATTTCCAATGGAACAGAAATTGAGAATTTTTGTGTATCTTTACGCAGATCTTTTCCATATTTTTCATAATAACATGTCTGTAAAGCTCGTGTGTTTTTTTTTTTTAATGTAAAAGAGCTTCAGATTGGAATATAGGTTATTTCCTGAAAATATCAGCTTCTAAATTGTATTATCCATTCCACTTCTTTTTATTGCTGCATTGTGTTTGGTCACAGAGAGGGTTATCAGCAAATAACTACTTACATTTCTGCCAGTTTCATCAAATTGGCTTCAGAAGACTCAGAATATAGTGCACTTGATAGACGTGGTCAACACAGGTTTAGATCAAAATATGAGTAAGAACTTTCATTTTTGTTTGAGCTATTCCTTTAAGAACTTCATTGACATGTTTGTAGTCTAATGCAAATCATGTTCTGCTTCACAGACACTGCGACATGGCTTTCCCTATCAACCCTCTTCCATGGCTTTTGACCCTGTACAGAAAATTCTGGCTATTGGCACGCAGAGTGGAGCCCTAAGACTGTATCCTTTTTTATGAAGATCTGGCAACATAGCTAGCCTAACTCACTTAGGAAAAATAAGTGTCAAATGCGGATGTGTTGTTTGTGTATATTTAAACAGAGGCAGTCCTCCCACCCTTCTGTGTTGAAAGTATTGTAATGGACTTGTTCAAAGCATCTTTTATTCCTGACCTCGACACAAACATTTGATTACATGCGTTGCAAAATACAAGTAACAACATCCTCTGGTAAATAAGCTTCTAAGAGGCTTGGTGTTCCCCCAGGAGATATGAATATTCACCCTAGAGAACCCTCATAGGAGCTACTGGCTCAACGGAACTAAAGGAAAGACACCCAAGCTTGTAGAAAAAGAAGCATAAACATGATCAAAACATGCCTAGAAATCAACATGCCTATTATTTTTTGATTGACTGATGTGTGTTACACCCAATGCCAATATCTAGAAGGCAGGGCTGATATAATGCAGATGTATGCGCTTTTTTTGCCAGAGCGACTACATTTTGTTAGAGGTTGCACTGGTACGACTGCCACGTTGTCAAACTGATAATAGCTACCACTTTTGTTGCATATAAAAAACATCAAATGGCAAACTAAAACCAGAGCCATAGAGAGAGAGAGTTGCGACAACGGAAGTTCAAAACGCTTGATAGTCACGTGATTCATGTAGACCTCGAATAGTTCCAGGAAGTGCTTTGGCGGGCAATTCAAATTGATAGTCACAGTGACAGAACTGCGATTTTTGGTAATTAATAGTCAATAAATGCATTGATTTTCAATACTTTTATTACACATCGACATGTGTATGTAGCATGAGTATGTAGTTACAGCGATTGTTGTTTTTAAAATATAAAAAAAATGAATGATGAATAATCTACACGAGCAGGCTTTAATGTACAAGTTATTTTGATTAAGATGTGCTGATAATTTAAAATCTTACTGATTAAACGTCTTACCTTTTAAAAGTGCATCACAAACGGTCTGTTCTACTGTAACTCTATGGCGCGGCTGCTACTTCCGGGGACTATTGAGAGTCTCCACGAGCCGCCATTGCTGGCTCTGACTAAAACGAAAGCGTAAAGAAACTGGACTTCTCGTTTGAGCGGCACAGCGCAGACCGTTTGTCAGCTCAGATCAATGATAGAGCTCAGAACAGGTTTACTTGCAGGCCGATCTTGATTCTCGAGCATGAGACACTGTTACTGGGAGATCCAGTGAAAACGTGCTTGAATTCGCAGTAGTAGTAATAACATCGCTGCGAGATCTAGAGAGAAGCATTCAAATGCAGTGGAGAATTCTCTGTTATAAACCAAATCAGATCAAACAGCTCTGATGTGGAAATCAGGAAACAATTGTGCCATGAATGAACAAGTTGAAGAAAGCTTTTCAGTCCACAAATCAGCAACATTCACCATGGATTTAATGTAGTAATGCTAACTGTAACCATGGTATTGTGGCAGAAATAGTCAATGTTTTTAGGTTATTAATTTCGAGTGAAATTCAAGCACTTTTTTCAAGGACAGTGCTTCACAGCACTTCAAAGCTCTAAATATTATCCAACTTAAACATTACTTTTAATGTTATTACCAAATTTTACATTTTTTATGTTTTTACATGTTACTGTTGTTAATTAAAGTTAATTTTATCTGCATCTTAACTCAAGCTCAGTGCTTTAATAAGTCAGATGTGCATTTCCAAGAAATAAAAATGTAATATTATTAGTTTCTGCACTTATTAATGCAAAACAATAGTCATTTTATGATTAAATTAACTTTATGATGTAAAATCCCGACCCCCCAGAGTTACCAAATCAGGTGCTTGTGCCACCTTCTCTAGAACTTAGTGGCACCGGTGCTACTGTTCTCAAATGTTAGTCTGGAGCCCTGCATTGGGCATTTCAAAAGTGGTGTTTTATATGCTCAGTCATCAGTGAGAAGGCCAGTTGATTTGAGGCAGTAAAAAAAATCAAAGGATCCAGTTTCTCATGAGTCTCTTCAGTTTCTCAGAGTCATGTATATGAGCAGCCTCATTTCAAAGGCACATTTCCTAGAAGCAGGGTCTTTATCCCTAGAGGAGCTGCGCTCATTAATGATATCCACTGTGGCATGAGCAGCTCTGTTGCCATATGTTGCAGAGCTCGTCTCATCATTGGTGCTGCAGACTATCTGCCAGAATGCCACCTCGCACGTGCTGGAAACATCGGCGGTCCTGCTGGGCACGTCTGTTAGAGCCACACACACTCAACCAAGCTGCTCCAGCTTATTTCTGAGTGTTTTCATGTTCAGATATACACCACAACATTATTTATGTCAAAGGAAACATGGCTATAAAGTACAGCTGGGTGGTATGTACTGTGCAACAGTAGATATGTGTTAACTGCTTGAGATATCTGCATACATAAATTAACAGTTAGCCCAAGTACTTACATCCCTTAGATCTTCACTCAACTGTTTGAAATAGTTTTTAATTGAAAAAGACAAAATTCATGTTGTCTATTCACTGTCGTCGTCCTCCTGCCACATACTCTCTTTGGTCGTGGTCATCGCTGGTTTACATTAGAAAAACAAGCGCGTTGATATGTGAAGTTATGGGTGTTGTGCACTCAAGTACTTGATGGCTTCTGACAGCGCCGACTAGTGGTTGAAGTAATCGATTACCCGACTGGTCTACGCAAGCCCTAGTATAGACCTGCGTTCATTGTCTTATAGTTTCTATTTCCACAGTATGTAGGTAAGATCTTACGGATTTATGAATGAATCGCTTTTTTTAGGTGTGTTCACACTTGGCATGTTTGGTTCAATTTAAATGAACCCTGGTGCTATTGCTCTGTTAGTGCGGTTCATTTGAATGAGTGTGAACGCTACCTTTCGAACTCTACACCGCTGAAAAGATGGGTCTCTGTCCGCTTCCAAATGAGCTCTTGTGCGGTTTGAATGAAATATGAATGCAACACAGACCAAAAACATCTAAACAAACCAAAAACAGGACGTGATGTCACAAAATGCAACCCTAAAAAGGACAGAATGCTCAAGCATACCTGTTTTTTCTCATAGTTGTGGTGTTTCCCATCACTGTTTGGTACAGGCATCAGAACTAGCAACATTAGGTCTTGGCTTGTGTGTGATGGAGGGATTCCTACCACTCTTGATGTTGTCAGCCCCATCATTTACCATCGTACAGTGTTTCCCCTATAAATTTTTCCAGCAGCAGTGCTGTTACGTGCCGGAGGTTGTTACCAAGTCGTGCGTGGGGGGGTCTGGGGGCATGCACCTCCGGAGTAATTTTTTTTAAAATAACATCTTAAACCATGAGTAAGTTTTGTGGATAGAAATGGACATTTTGAACATTAAAATCCAAATGAAACTTTTCATTAGTTTAAAAGGTGACTAGCTTACATAGCCTATTTTACTTCACTAACCTCCAGGGATGTGCAGAAGTTCCTAAGGGGCAGGGGCTCAAATGTAAAAAAAAAAAAAAAAAAGTTTTGTGTGTGTGTAAAGTTTGGATACTATTTTATGTTTTTGCTAAAAGTCTCTTATGCTTATCAAGCCTACATTTATTTAATCAAAAATACAGAAAAAACAGTAACCTAAAATATTGTGAAATATTATTACACAATGTTCTTTGTAACTTTTTATTAATCAAAGAATAAAAAAAAAGAAAAGAGCATCACATAACATACAAGAGCTGCAAGTCATTTTCTCTTTGCCTTTTGTTGTTTGATTCACATTAATGGCTCAATCGTCAGCAGGTTTATTAGATGCTGCCCCTTTAAGACCAAAATGGAGATCTAATCATATCATTCTTCCATTGATTTCTCCCAACTATTTACGGCCATTTAAGATAAATGTGTGTTTAAGTGAATACTCTCCATGCCGGTCATTTTGAGATATAAAGGCTATTTGTTGTGTATTTGATGGTTTAGTCGCGCAAGCCGGTCCGTTTCGCAGCGTGCGCGGCGCGCACACATACACACACACACACACACACACATACCCCCGCCTTGAACTTGGAAACGGCGTCTATTGCGCGGATTATTGTGCTTTTAATTTTATCAAACACGTCCTGCAATTTAGCCATAGTGGAGAGAGCATTTGACACCAATCACGGATTGTGCTGAATCTGACGTTTAATGCATGTTTGGGGAGAAATGACAGCGCGCGCTGTGAAGGGAAGGAAGTTGCGCTAGACGGAACGCGGGTATATTTTATAATAGTTTTACCTCATATCTTCTTTTCATAATCCTTGGGGGAAATAAAAATAAAGCGAAAATAAGATTAATATCACAGCCCTAAAGTGTAAGCAGACTACAGTTTTGTTTAGTTCTCTGGCAATCGTCAATCTCTCTCTCTCTTTTACAGTGTGTAAGTGAATGTCGTGATATTACTGATCATGTAAAGATTTTGCAGCAGCGCTGAAAATCCAGCGGCGGCGCTGCGCCGCTGTGAATACATTGTAGGGGAAACACTGTCGTATGTACGCATATACAGCGAGCGCATTTAGCCAAGCACACAGCATTGTTTTGGATGTAAAAATACATGTCATAAAAGCCATTTATTTTTCTATCTTTGGGTTGGGTGTTAAAAATGACAGTGTAAATGCTAAGCAAACCAGGACTAAATATATGACTTTCTATTTTTGGTCCAGACAAAAAAAACAACATGAGAACCGAACTACAGCACACCCTTAAAGTCTTCCCGGTCTACTGAGATCTGTTATGATATCTGCTTCAAACATTAAATAAAACATTACGCAAATCCACTTCACCTGCTTAAATACTCTGTACATGTATTTAATTCGAAAGATGGCTGCACACTTGTTTCTCTGGGGAATAAGGTCTATACACACCGATCAGGCATAACATTATGACAGGTGAATAACACTGATTATCTCGTCTTCATGGTACTTGTTAGTGGGTGGGATATATTAGGCAGCAAGTTAACATTTTGTCCACAAAGTTGATGTGTTAGAAGCAGGAAAAATGGGCAAGCGTAAGGATTTGAGTGAGTTTGACAAGGGCCAAATTGTGATGGCTAGACGACATCTCCAAAACTGCAGCTCTTGTGGGGTGTTCCCCTATCAAAAGTGGTCCAAGGAAGGAACAGTGGTGAACCGGCGACAGGTGGCCATGGCTCATTGATGCGCGTGGGGAGTGAAGGCTGGCACGTGTGGTCCGATCAAACAGACGAGCTAGCCTCTCAGCAGGATAATGTGCCCTGCCACAAAGCAAAAATTGTTCGCGAATGGTTTGAGGAGCACAACAACGAGTTTGAGGTGTTGGCTTGGCCTCCAAATCCCCCAGATCTCAATGTGGGATGTGCTGAACAAACAAGTCTAACCCATGTAGGCCCCACCTCACAACTTACAGGACTTAAAGGATCTGCTGCTAACATCTTGGTGCCAGATACCACAGCACAACTTCAGGGGTCTAGTGGAGTCCATGCCTCGACAGGTCAGGGCTGTTTTGGCAGCAAAAGGGGGACCAACACATTATTATGCCCAATCGGTGTATAATGTAAATTCCTACTGAAAAGGTTGCATGGTTGCAAGGCCAGACTTGGTGTTGTCAGATTTTAAAATTGAGAGTGCACTCGTTTTATGCTTTTGTAATGGTGTGCTTTGGATTGGCCATCACTGTATCAATGGAATTATGTCCTTGTGGAATGTCACAAGTCTTCTCTGTCGTGTATAGTTGAGTTGATTGGCTCAGACCTCATGCTCAGCTGTTGCCTGGATGTGTTAATGTGCAGCCAGAGCTGATGGGCTTACTGTCATTCAGTCGATTGGGCTATTTATCAAAAGACAGGATGTATCGATTTGCCTCATTGCCTCCAGCATTGGGGAACACCGCCACAGCTCAGCAGACACAAACTCAATGAGGTGTTTACTAACAGTAAATATCTAATTTTACATGATTGCTCCCTTGTGTTTCTATCTGTGTGTTCATATAGAAGCCTTGCAGGACATCCAGGGGGTTTGGTGGAGTTTCAGCTGTCTTGGCTTTCTAATAAATACTAGCAGTTTGTTTAAGACTGTCACTTTTGCCGGCATTTAAAAAAAAATGCAGTCTCTTTGCTGCTTGGTAGAGTTTTTACAAACTTCAGTGCTAAGGAGCAAACGTTTTTGAGGTTTTATGCATGAATAATTTACAAATTGATTCTTTGTTCTGATTATGCTCTGTGGTCTGATGAAGTTTTGTGCGTGCTATAAAGACTTTTTAAACAAAACTGTAGTGTTTCTTAAATACGCTCGTTGGCAGTGATAGATTGAGCTTTTAAGGTTAATGGATATTTTTTTCTTTATAATACTTGTTGAAGAAATTGGAATCTTCTGTGTTTAACAGACAAAAAGATTTGTGAAAAAACTTGAGTTTGAGTTAAGCGTCACATTTTGAGAAAACCCTCCTTTGCATCTGTGGATAGAAACACCACAAACCACTGTGGTTTACCAAATGAGAAGGTTGCCATCATTTGTTTTTGAATGCAACTTTCTTTTATCTTTTCTTATTTTGTAGATGTCTCGCTCAAGCTGAGTACTGCATAATCTTGTAAGGACTTCAAGAAGTCAGGTGATGCTGTCATAGGGTTAAAAAGCTTGTGACTAGCTTACTTAGCCAGAACATTCCTCATACATGGGTTCCTGTTTTATTTTGGAAGACCTAAAGAGTAGATTAAATATACTAGTTCTGTTTTTTATTTAAAGTGAGTGAACTATATAAATCGTTAGAATTTGTGATCATAAATATAGAATTGTGATATTTATTTAGTATTGTGTATTTATATAGATTGTGTATTTATAGCCCATTCTTGGATATTCAATGTACTGAAATGAAAAATATAAAAATTTGGCGTGTAACTTATTCTGCATGTTTGTGCTGCAGACAAAAATTATATCTCAAATCAGTTGACTTGTTGTGAACCTTTACACATTTTTGCAGGATGTAAACATCCATAATTCATGTTCGTTTATTCAATATTACTCAGTTAATAATGCTTTCATCTCCCAACAAGAATGTAGTACTTCAACATAATTAAGGCCCAATCTCAATTCTATTTTATACCCCTTTCCCCTTTGAGTTTCCTAAGACAATGCAGAATGATACAGAACATACAAGACTAGTGGAGCCACTTTACCATAGGGCCAAACTGTTCTCTTTGTTTATTAACCGTTCCGTTCTGTGCCAATATGAGCCGGCTGGTACGGATATGGTTTCGTTTTCTACTGTGGTGCTGCGATAACGGACCTCTTTGCAACGTAATACAAACGAGTCAGTTGTTGCTTTAAAGGGATAGTTCACCCAAAAATGAAAATTCTGTCATCATTTACTCACCCTCAAGTTGTTCCAAACCTGCATGAGTTTCTTTGTTCTGCTGAAGATATGTTGAAGAATGTTTGTAACCAAGCAGATAGAGCAACCATTGACTACCATAGTAGGGAAAAAAATACTATGGTAGTCAATGGTTGCTCTATCTGCTTTGTTACAAACATTCTTCAAAATATCTTCTTTTGTGTTCAGCAGAACAAAGAAACTCATACAGGTTTGGAACAACTTGAGGGTGAGTAAATGATGACAGAATTTTCATTTTTGGGTGAACTATCCCTTTAACACACGATACGTGATGTATAGCGACTGCGTTATGAAAGATGACCAGATATTTATTTTAACTGGATATTAGCGCGTTTAGCAAGCTACGGAGAAACTGGCAGCCAGGCAACACACAAGTGATCGATCCCGAGTGGCATCACTACACGCATTTTAGCAGCACGGTAGTCTGTGTATGCAGGGAAATTCCTCATACCCCTTCATTCGAAGTGTGGTTCTGAAAAATCTTCATTGGAAGGGCTATCTGGCCCTTACCCCTACCACTCCAGCCAAAAAAGAATTGAGACACCCCTATGGGATTGGGCCTAAGTCTATTTTACAGAATTTCACAGAATTCCGAACCAAGGTCAGTGCAGAAAATGCTGGAAAATTTCCACCAGGGCCTGGTTGTTCCAGACTAACATTTGAGAACAGTAGCACCGGTGCCACTAATTTCTACAGATGGTGGCTACTGCGGCGAATTCGAACGCTTCCTCGCTGGACCTCCCAGCGCTGTGTAGTAACAGTGCCGCGTGATCAAGATCGCCCCACGAGTAAACCTGTTCTGAGCTTGCGCTTCTGATAAACTGTACGCTCTGCGCAGCTCACGTGAGAAGCTTTCATTTGCATTTGATATTTTTCAAATGGAACAGAAATGGCAGCTCTTATCGGTTGGACAACGTGGTGGTCGCACCAATGTGACCTCTACCAAAATTGAATTGCACCGGCAAGAAAAAAGGTCTCAAAATGGAACAATTTGGTCGTAGTCTCGAGCCCTTTTGTTCGTTTTCTTGTAAGTGATCAGATGCATGTTTTTACCTGGAGGTCGAAAAAGGACATCCAAACAGTTGGTCCCGAGCCATCTAGAAGAATATAAATATATATACACCACTCAGAACACATTTTCAGTAGCACACGTTTAATATACAACAGTAAATTAAACCACTTGGGTGGAATAAGAACGGTTGAGAAATGTATCTGAACGAGGAAGTGCCACCCAGGAACTGTGTGCTGAAAACTGATATCATCTTCAGTTCTCTTCATGCTTATTTACGTAGCCAACGACGCCTTACAATTCATGCTCGAAGCATTTTTTATTAGGCTTCAGCAATGGTATAAATTGAATTGATTAGTGCTATTTTTGGTATCATCAGCGCTGTTTCAGTGGTGATTGCCCTGTGATCTATGACCCTCTCTTCTCTGCTCCTCCTGTAGGCTGCTGTTGGCAGCATCCAACTCCAAGTGCTTTAAATAACGGCCATTTGAGACTCCTCCAGTTTGTTTAAGGCACCCAGGGCCTGTTTGATTACTGTTCTTAATCTTGTTTGGACAGATCCTATCTCTACTTTATCACTCTGAAACATACTAATGGCTCAAGTTCGGCTTGGACAGGGAGGCAGAGTGCAAGCCGTGGAGTCAAATAGCTCTATAATTTTATGTTGTTGTTTTTTTTTCATTGCGCAAAGAGCTTGTCATTACTGTGCTATATCTGTTTTCAGAAGCATGTTGAAGAAGGATGCAAGATTCTGCTGTAGATTGGATGATTAGATATTAATGTTTTTAATATCTATCTAGCAATGTCCTAGCAACCATTCAGAGTTTGTCTCTGTTTATAATATTAGAAATGCCTATCAACACTTTAGCAATAAGAACACCTACCTAGCAACACCCTAGCAACCAACTATCAGCATCTTTGCAACACCCAGCAATGCCATTATCTATGTCTGTCTTTCTCACTTTGAACTTGCTTTCGATTTCTAGTTAATAGATTGAGTTTTTCCATTACATATATTTGAGTCTCCTTTAATGAACTAATCAAGCTCTCTTGGCCAGAGAGACAGAATTTTAATTATGCTCTGATGACAGTTTTATAATAGATGTACAACCTTGTGCTGTGTGTGGCTAGTTCTCTGACTAGTCACCTTCTCCGTTATCTCGTCATCATTCATATCTCCTCTCTGTTTTGCTCTTCTCCTCATTGTTCTCTCTTTTCAGAGCTGGTTTACTGCCTTGTTGGCACTGTTCAGTTTCCAGAAACAAATGTCAGCGGTTGCAGGGACCGTTGACAAGTTTGTCTGCTTCAGCTGCATTGTAATCTTTTGCACTTGAGGCCTGTGTTATTAGGGCATATAGAATGACAGCACCCTTATCAGATTGCACGGCTGTTTGCTCTCAGCGGAAACCCCTGTTGTTTGAAGTGAGTCATCCATTGTGGTCGGCAATATGACGCTTCAGAAAGTACAACTTTTGTGTGGATTTCACATTTGAAATGTTACAGAGCTCTCAGAGCTCAGTTTGTACTTTATAGCACTTAAACCATGTTGCATGTGAATATTGAATATTAATCAGAAGGATTTTAGGGCGAATCTCATGAAACCAGGTCATATTTCCCCCCAAAATCAACTGCTGATCATTGTCATGCTAAATAGTGTTGCACTGCCTTTGATTATTTTGATATAAATCAGCATAGATGCTTTTGCAGTGAAGTTGTACTTTTGAGAAATTGTCATAAAAAAACAAATGCAGATGAAACATCATAGATGAGCAAAGTTCTGCACTTCAGGACAGCGATTTTTGTGTTTACTCATTGTAAAGTGTCCCTATTTAGGAACCCAGCTGGAATGTTTGTTTAATTTTAGTGAATCCAGGTCCTGACATCTTTTCCAGCATTCATCTCAACCCTGTGTTTAGTGGATGGTCGGTTTTAGGTTAGTCTCTCAAGCCAGCCTATGGTGTATTCTGGCCAAGGGACTGCCCGCTTAGACAGAAAGGGGCCATTTGACTGACATTTAACACAACCTGTCAGTTAGCTTTTTCCCGCACATACACTATATTGCCAAAAGTTTTGGGACGCCTGTCTTTACATGCTCATGAACTTTAATGACATCCCATGCTTAATCCGTATGGTTTAATATGGAGTTGGCCCACCCTTTGCAGCTATAACAGCTTTAACTCTTCTGGGAAGGCTTTCCACAAGGTTTAGGAGTGTGTTTATGGGAATCTTTGACCATTCTTCTAGAAGCACATTTGTGAGGTCAGGCACTGATGTTGGACGAGAAGGCCTGGCTCACAGTCTCCGCCCAAAATAATCCCAAAGGTGTTCAATTGGGTTGATGTCATGACTGTTCACAAATTAGAAGCAAAGAAATTGTCCAAAATGTATTGGTATGCTGAAGCATTAAGAGTTCCTTTCACTGGAACTAAGGGGCCAAGCCCAACCCCTGAAAAACAAACCCACACTATAATCCCCCCTCCACCAAACTTTACACTTGGCACAATACAATCAGGCAAGTCCATTGCCAGACAGTGAAGCATGATTCGTCACTCCAGAGAACACGTCTCAACTGCTCTAGAGTCCAGTGGCGGCGTGCTTTACACCACTGCATCCGACGCTTTGCATTGCACTTGGTGATGTAAGGCTTGGATGCAGCTGGTCGGCCAAGGGAAACCCATTCCGTGAAGCTCTCTACGCACTGTTCTTGAGCTAATCTGAAGGTCACATGAAGTTTGGAGGTCTGTAGCTATTGACTCTGCAGAAAGTTGACGACTTCTGAGCACTGTGCACCTCAGCATGCGCTGACCCCACTCTGGGATTTTACGTGGCCTACCACTTTGTGGCTGAGTTGCTGTTGTTCCCAATTGCTTCCACCTTGTTATAATGCCACTAACATTTGACTGGGAAATATTTAGTAGTGAGGAAATTTCACGAATTGACTAATTACACAGGTGGCAACCTATCACGGTACCACGTTTGAATTCACTGAGCTCCTGAGAGCGACTAATTTTTTCACAAATGTTTGTAGAAGCGTCTGCTTGATTTCATACACCTGTGGCCATGGAAGTGATTGGAACACCTGAATTAAATTATTTGGATGGGTGTCACTGTCCCAATAGAGGGTATGCATTGATGTCACATTCCCACCAGAACACGCCCCCTCAGCCGGGACTGAGTGGCAGAAGAGCTGCTGCATGACTGGATTTAATTGGTGAAAACGCAAGTAAAACAAATGGTTATCAGTTTAAACTAAAGGTTGGACTCAATATAGTGTTCCTTACAACTTACCAAAGATCCAGTGATCCATGGATATTGACATGCAGCCAGGAATCGTGTTTCCTGACATTTATATGAGCCTGATTTCGATAAATAAATATTTATCACTGTCAGTCATCACAATTTCGAGAGTAAATCCTGCATTTATATGCGGATGGGCCTACCTATTGAAGCGTGTATATGGCCTCTTGTCAAGAATGGAAAACTCTTATTTACATAATGTGTACACTTTGTTAGAGAGGATTTGAGTGTGTGCAGAACTCGGCACTGGACAACTCGAGCAGTGAGTTGATTCTAACTTCAACACCTGTGATTGGTCATTGCCAAGAAATCAACAAACATATCTGTGATTGGCTTGATTACTCACCAAAGCGAAAACACGTTGGAAATTGAATAATTTGACGAGTGCAAATACAGATATTTTGCCAACTCTTTTTCGCAAAAAATATGTTATTATTAGGAAGAAAACCGATCCTAGACCAGCAGTTATTTCCCTCTAAAAGCAATCAGTAGCATAAGCAGCAGGCGGCAGTGGTTTAAGTGAGAAAATTACACGCTATTATCTAGAGATGCTCCGATCAGCATTTTTGGGGCCGATCACCGATTACCGATCATCAAGATCATGATCTGCCGATTGCCGATCACTGCCGATCACAGAATGGCAGGAGAATGGCAAACTTTTATCTATAATCTCGCAGAGTTTGCATCATTTGTAGAAATGAAACTAACTCTAACTGAGTCAAGATCTTGAAGAACCAACAAGTGTTTATTTTAGAAAATGAGAACTTAAGGCTACTTAGGCCATCTTTCCCAAATAAATGTATATATTAAATGTATATAATTATCTCACTTAAATATTTGATCATGCAGTGCACTTTTGTTTTAAAAAACTATTTTTCAGGTAGGTCTAACATTAGTATTAAGATAAGAAATACCAAAGACATTTAATAAGAAATCAAATGTAAATTAATATTGGTCTTCCCTGAATAAATTAAATTAGTTTAATCCTTACACTTAAGGTTGCAAAAGTTAGTCATTCAAGAGCAGTGAGTGTCATAAAGGTTCAACACAAGACAAAGAGAAACTCAGAGACAGCAGCAGTTTATTCGACAGCTGTCACTTTAAGAGCGAACAAGGAGACGGTTACATGCAGTTGCACAAACGTTCACTCGCGAGTCACGACGGGGTTTACGTGCACACTCGTCAAGATGGTCATTTAGTACATACATTTGTGTGTATCTGACCATTTCAACGCAATTTGTACTCGCAAGCTTTTTGTGAGATGGCCTGTGTGTGTGTGTGTGTGTGTGTGTGTGTGTGTGTGACCGTGACTCTCCAGACCGTGCGCGCGCGTGCTGAGTTAACGTTTTTTTTTTAACACTGGCAAGACTTAAAAATAAATGCAAATGATAAACTTTAGTGACCATGCGATACTGCCTCGATTGTGCAAAGTGGCAAATCCTGTCAACTGTGCAGCTTGATTTTAGTGCAGATGCGATGCGCTGATGTGAAGCCATTTGAGCATTTGCAAAGGGAGAGAGAGAGCGCGCGCTCACGCGGTGATTTCACCTGCGCTGTTTGTGAACTTACATCCCACAGAAAGTTTTCAAATGACTGCGTAAGTTATTTAATTTAGAAATATGAATTGTACCTCACCTTCAGCATTATAATTATTTTACCCGCGCTGGAAAGAGAATGAGACGGTGTCGCTGCATATCATGCCCTCTCACGGCAGGTGCGGGTTTTATGTGTCGTCAGCTGCGATCGGTTCATGAGATCGGCCTTTTTGGAGACCGCCGATCATCCATCCCAAAGCGATTATCGACCGATCGAGATCGGTTGCCGATCGATCGGAGCACCCCTACTATTATCAAGTCCGTCTACCTCGGTCCCTGTCCGGAGGTGGGCACAGGGATGTTCATGGGGTCCACGGCCAAGCCCCCCTCCGACCCCCTCGCTGGCGCCGGGCCTTGTTTTGTGTGTTTTCAGCAGCATTCACGGTGAAAACCAATGCTGCCTATCAGTCTTTTTGCCACTCAGTGGACGTAACCGCAGTTAATCCGGCCGACGGAGCCGTCACATGCATACCCTCCATACTTTTGGCAATATATTGTATGTTAAATGCATATAAATGTATATTTACAGGTGAATTTAAATACAACAATAATTCACCGGTGTGCAACAAAGTAGTAGCCATTCATTGAAAATATAGGGAAAAATACATTTTGCTCAGTTTTTGTTCATAATGAAGTGCACATTGTAACTGCAGTTTAGTTTTGCAGTTTTTTTTATTTTATTTTCAGTTGGCAAAGATATTCTTGTTCAGTGGTATATTTTGTTTTCAAAGTAATATGCATGACACTGCATATGCATTAACATTGATGATGTTACTGCATCCCCCCCCCCCCCCCCCCCCCTCTCTCTTCGGTTGGTCTCCGGCTCCCATGGTGAAACGTGGAGAGCTGCTGGCTGAGTCTGACCCTGGGCTCTGATCCAGTGTCAGAGATAGCTTAAGCTGAGGAGAAACTGGCTGGTCAAGGGCCTGATGCTTACACTTATGAATAAATAATGAGTCAGTGGTCTACTGAAACTTATTTATAACAGCCCTCTATTATTTATTCAGTCTGTTTGCCAAATATGGTATAGGCAAGTCTACTGTATAAACATCCCTGTTCTGTTTCCCATCAGGGCGTCTAAAGACATGGGACGTGCAACATTTTTACTTTTTTTTTTTACAGAAACCAAAATTCAAGTTTTTATTTACCCGAAAACTAAAATTAAATTTATGAATTTTAGAAATGAATTTAATCTTGAGTCATTTCTGTAAGGAAAAGCACTGAATGTGCCTCTCTGTCATTAAAATTTTTTTGGCCCCACTTTATATTAGGTGGCCTTAAGTACTATGTACTTACTGTGTTTAAATTGTATTGCAAAACACTTTAGCTGATATTGAGGTGGGATACGGGTAGGGTTAGGGGCAGGTGTGGTGGTATGCTGGGTAAGTTTAAGGGTAGGGTTAGGTGTAAGGGAATTGTCAACTGTGTAATTACAAATGTAACTACAGAAATTAATTACAGATGTAATTACATGCAGGTATTTTTTTAAAATGTAAGTACAATGTAAAAACATGTTTGAACACAAGTGCATTGTATCAAATGAGCACTTCTATAAAACAGACTAAACCCATTTTTATTAATAATATTTGCCATAGTATTGGTTATCTGTCATAAATATGGTGCTGCTTGCCTGTGCAAAAAAAAAAAAAAGCCACAAAAATATTTAAAATAACTAAAGATTTTCCATGTCCATAATATCTCATTTAGTGCAGTCAAAAAGCTCACCTCTATGATTTGCTGGTGCCTTGTTACTGAATTGTTCAATAAGTAAATTTATAAATGTAAACAAATAGGTACTGCAGGTTAGGGATTTGAATCCAATTTAATAGTGGCGGACTAATTGTAAGTTTCTGGTTTGTGAATCTCCAGTGCATATCATAAAGAGGCCGTGTTACAGTGAAATATTAACATGGCTCATGCATTAGTTTTTTCTTTATTTTAGTTTTATTGCCCTCTTGCACTGTCTGGTGCTGTCCTGTACCCAAACTGTTGTGTCAGCAAGGTGAGTTCATCTTCAGTGCAATGGCTCTTTTCCTGAGCACAATGTTGCTTACCATAATTGATCTGTTTAACAGAGGGTGTTTTACTTGGGGTGTTTTCACATTTGGTCATTTTCAATCTCTACAAATCTTCGCCAGATTTGCCAGAAGAAGCAGTTCATTCTCATGTTACGCAGCACGTTTGAGCTTCTGCAAGAACCAATGAGGTTCATTCTCATGTTACGCAGCACGTTTGAGCTTCTGCAAGAACCAATGAGATTCATTCTCGTGTTACGCAGCACATTTGAGCTTCCGTGAGAACCAATGAGGTTCATTCTCGTGTTATGTATCACGTTTGAGCTTCTGCAAGAACCAATGAGGTTCATTCTCGTGTTACGGATCACATTTGAGCTTCTGCAAGAACCAATGAGGTTAATTCTCGTGTTACGTAGCACATTTGAGCTTCCGTGAGATCCAATGAGGTTCATTCTCGTGTTACGTAGCACTTTTGAGCTTCTGCAAGAACCAATGAGGTTCATTCTCATGTTACGCAGCACGTTTGAGCTTCTGCAAGAACCAATGAGGTTCATTCTCGTGTTACGCAGCACGTTTGAGCTTCTGCAAGAACCAATGAGGTTCATTCTTGTGTTAAGTCAAAGTGTCAGTTGCGTAGCTGCCAATGCAGGAACCGAAATCTCTCAGATTTCATCAAAAAGATCTTCATTTGTGTTCTGAAGATGACTGAAAGTCTTGGGTGACTAATTAATGACAGAATTTTCATTTTTGGGTGAATTAACCCTTTAACATATCAGGTACCGTAAAGCTTCACATACTGTTTGCTGATAGTGTGAACTTATACGGCTCAGGTCTTATAAATATTTTTCACAATTGCAAGTTACTCAAGAGGAAATTAGTACATTGCTGCAGGAAGCCGCTGATTCAATGCGGATGAGAAACCCATTTCCTGTTTATAGTGTCAACTATTTTAGAATTCCTTCCTTGGCATTAGAAGTGTGTTAGATGTCCTGAGGTAACAACATACAGTGTCCATATGTTGTTTTGCAGGGTTTTCCATTTGGCGGATAAGTAGCTCTCTAATATGAGGTTATTGCTATAGCGAGAGCCTCTTTTTACTCGCCACTATTGTATTTTATATTATACAGACGTTGAATGTAATCTGTAAAGTATCTGCATGTTTTATTTGGGATTGTGTGAAAGATATTTCAATCTAACAGGAGATAAAGAGCTCTTGTTAGTGTAAACGCACAACAACACAACAGTTTCTTCACCCATTGTGAAGCTCTGGAATCTGCAACCTGTGAGGAACAGTACTCGCATTTGTGCCTAAATGCACATAGAAAGCATGCAATGCAGCGCAGTGCTGATGAATATGAATGACTGTTTGACTGTAGACAGTCAGTGTTGTCCCGCTGGAGAGGGGGTTTATGGGAGCATTTAGAGTGCAGTACTCCAGAGGGCTGAAACTGCATTCACAGACAAGACTTAAGACTCCGATTAGGGATTTTGTATAATCTTGTTAGTTAAGTCAATGGACAAGACCCTCGGTAATATGACGCAGAGTCCTCTGGGAACACAGATTTTCCCTTTAGTGACGCAACCTGTTGGTTTTCATAATTTTTTTTGTTGTCTATGGGTGGTTGAGAAGTAACATGGACATCAACTTATTTTCTCTCAACATGGTTTTAAAGTTAAAATATATATAATTGTATAAGATGCATATATTTAGGTGCTGTGACTTTTTGCAGTTTATTTAAATAGTCCTATGGTACAGTATGTAGTCTCTCAATTAAAATCAAACTGGGGGTTTTTTCTTTCTTTAGAAACAATAGAAACAAATGGGGAATGGTAAGAAAGTTGGAGCTATTTTTTTGTTCACAAGAAGTAGCTCTCAGATATCTCTCAAATTTGACATGCGTTTATCAGTGCTGTTTGCCGTAAACGCATGTAAGAATAATATACATTTGAGTCTGTTCCTCACTCAAAGATGTTGTGTGACTTATGAAGACTTGAAAGCATATGGATTGCTTTTATGGTGATTTTATTTTTTTATTTTTTCTTGCCGGGAAATATCCCCAGCCAGTTTCATTGTATTGAATTCTGCCTAAAATCTCATCTCAAAAGAATAAACATATTATTGTTGGAATTGCATGAGGGTGAGTGTATGATGACCGAATGTAATTTTTTGAATGCAATTTTTATACAATAATCATATTCTGGATTTAGCACATTTGTCAGGTAGTCTGAGGTGTTCAGAGATGTATGTACCTTAACTGAGCCTGCAGATTCGGCCGAGCAGGAGTGGAGTGTTACTGCCAGCATGAGAGCGGATCGGCTGTCATCCAGCTGGAGTTTCTTGTCAATGAAGTGAGTTCTGCCCTGTCCATCTGTATGGTCATTTCATCTTTCTCACTTTCTCTCTTGGTTTTATCCCTCTTCCTGTCATTGTCTGTCGCTTTGGGTTGAATAGTTAGTCTTTTAAAATTAATAATATGTTCAATATGTAGTAAATTACAGATTTAGAGCTGTCTTTTTTGTGTGCGTTTGGTCCATAGGGGGCACTGGTTAGTGCTTTGGCAGATGACAGTATTCATTTGTGGAATCTGAGGCAAAAACTTCCTGCCATTCTCCATTCTCTTAAATTTAACCGGGAGAGGTAAGCATTCTGCATTCAAATAAACCATGCACCACTACATTAAATAAATATATGATCTGCGTGTTTCAGAGTAAAGTGTGGCAACGTGTTCTTTTACATGTGAGCAGTTCGTTATCCACCGGTGTTTACAGCGTCTCAGAGTAGCTCGGTTCGCAGTAAATGCTGCTCCTCACAAACTCAATCTGTGCATCTGCTCTGCATTTGGTCGCTTTAATGAGCATTTGGGAACGCAACATACACCAGTAATCTTCGCAAACTCTTACTGAGAAGCGCTTATCATTAAAAGAAAAGCTTTAAGGGCTCCCTGCGGTCCTACATCAAAATAAATGTTTGATTGTTTAACGTTTGAAAATGAAGGAATTTAAATAGCCATAAATATTAGTATTGTAATTTTGCTTGTTGTAATGTAAAATAAAACTATTATTATTATTATAATTATTATTACATTATACTTTTTTACAGTTTAATATGACAAGCAGTATTAATAGTATTTCTTATTGTTTATATTTAGTATTTTTCATATTTTTGTTAATAAAATAATGATAATACTTATTTTTTTGTAGATATATTCATATATAATCACACAATTCTGACCAAAATGTGCAGCCCTACAAACAAGTCCAACAAACCTGGATTTTTTTTAAATCATTCTCAATTTTTATCAGACAAATTGCAATTAGATTTTTTTTTCCTCCAAATTGTGCAGTCATAACTGTTACTATTGCTTATATTTAGGATTAAAGGGACAATATGATACAAATATCCAAAAACCACTAGAAGAATTTGAGATATTTTGTTGACTTGTGTACTTACAATATCCCAAATGTTTCCAAGATTGTTTAAATCCAGAGAAAAAAGCAATTTTAACCAGGACAGGGCCATGCATCGCCTATCAATGACATACCCACGTTACCCTCAATTTATTTGGTAGAAACCATGGAAACACCAAAGACGCTTTGATATATTATGTATTTTATTAGACAGGTGAGCAACTGTTTGGATACATTCATCGACAGAAAGCTAATCATTGTTATATAGCTCAACGCAGTTAGTCTTATTGTTTAAATCTGTTTTTCTTGAATTACCGCGAGTACCATGTTTAACATGCCTAACATTGATCTAGCTCACTGCAGTGTGCAACAAGTGTCTCATAGTAGCCGCCGAGTGAACGCACAGAGTTCTCGTTCTGCTCCAATGCCTTTCAGCTCCAACCTGCTTCATAATACAGTAACATTAATAAATCTGTAATACATTAGCTCATTCATGAATAGGATTTCTGCCCGAGTTCCATCAGATGGCAGCGAAAATTCCATATTGTGCCTTTAGGGGTTTATTCGAAACATTCTAAACATGCTATCTCTAAACTCCTTATCAACTGCATAGCAACGCCCCAGCAGCCACCGAAAATACTCTAGCATTGTGGCAGCAAGGTTTGCGCAGACAAACACCACTCACATTTACTTAAGAAAATGCAAAAGTTGGCCTTTACCTGGGCAAAGTGCCCATTTTAGTTTCTGCATTTTGTGTTTAATCAGCAGACCAGCCTAGAATAAAGGGTTGAAATGAATGTTTGTTCAGAGACAAGAGGGCAGGACAGTTCTCAAGTGTCCTTAAATGCATATAGACTTGATTTTTCTCCCATTCATAAGACACACAATGGCAGTAATGCACAGTCTTCCACAGTAATGCCAGTTGATTTATCAACCGTGACTCATTCATTTTGCCAGATTTCACTCTGCTGTTATTGCCATTTCGTTCTTAATGCGTCACGGTGCACAAATCAGTCAAATTTGAACCATCGTATGAGATAATCACAGTGAATATTTCACTTTGATTAAGGTCAGTTCTCTCTTTGTCTCTTGGCAGGATCACGTTTTGCCATTTGCCATTTCAGAGTAAATGGCTTTACGTTGGCACGGAAAGAGGGAACATTCATATTGTCAATGTGGAGTCCTTCACCCTCTCAGGCTATGTCATCATGTGGAACAAAGCCATTGAACTGTAAGGGTCTGACTCTCCATGTATTGACACCATGATCTTCAGTGATTCTCATGAGTTTTTTTAAATTAAAGGTTGTTTTTCTAATTAAAGATGCCCAAATATTTCATCACGCATGATCTCTGCATAACACCTTTCAAAACATTTTCATCATAAACTGTCACTTCTCTTCAACAGTTCCTCAAAGACTCACCCTGGACCTGTAGTTCATATCAGCGATAACCCCATGGACGAAGGGAAAGTACGAAGATTAAATATGTTTCCTGATTGCTCAGCTTTCAGTTTTCACCATTTAAGAAAAGTTGTGTTTCTTTTGTGCAGCTTTTAATTGGTTTTGAGTGTGGCATAGTTGTGCTGTGGGACTTGAAATCAAAGAAGGCTGACTACCGGTACACCTATGATGAGGTGAGGCATTGTTATTGTAGATAATAGTTGTATCCCTGCATTGTGACTGAATCTCAGATTTTGAGGTCTTTGTCTTTTTTTTATTTAAGGACAAATTTAGAGCATTTTTAAGCAACGCAATTACTTAGTCTTGTTCAGTAGCATCCCTGAAATGGAGGAAGGAAGGTTTCCAGTAGGGATAGGACATACTCCAAGCACTCCACAGGGCTCCAGATTGCGACTAAATTGACGCATTTTGCTAAAGAATTTTATTACTGGCGCAACTAAATTTTGTCAGAGGTTGCACTGGTGCTACCACCACCTTGCCCAACTGATAAGAGCTGCCATTTCTGTTGCCTATGAAAAACATCAAATGGCAAACTAAACAAAAGCGAATTGAAAGTTTATCAACTTGGACCAATATTAGACTCAAGCTCAGAACAGGTTTACTCACAGTCCATTTTCAATCATGTGTAACTCTTACTACATAGTGCTGGGAGGTCCTGTGAGAAAGTGTTTGAACTCTGCGCAGTATTCATAACATCTCAGCGAGATCTAGTGAGAAGCATTTATATTCAGTGCAGAATTCTCTGTTATAAACCATATCAGATCAAACAGCTCTGATGTAGAAACCAGGAAACCATTGTGCCTTGAATGACCAAGTTAAAGAAAGCTTTTCAGTCCACAAATCACCAACATTCACCATGGATTTAATGTAGTAATGCTAACTGTAACCATGGTATTGTGGCAGAAATTGTTGAATGTTTTTACATTATTCACTTTAGGCATACAACCTTTTGAGAGTGAAATTCAAGCACTTTTTTCAAGGACTTTCAAGTGTACTTTTTTCCAGCACTTTAAAACTCTAAATATTATCCAATTCCAATGTTATTTTTAATAGGATGACCAAAAATTAAAAAAAAACTTCAAGCGCTACCGGATCAGGTACTACAGATGCCACCATCTGTAGAAATTTGTGGCACGGCTAATGTTAGTCTGGAATCCTGGTACTCGAATGTGACAGCAGTGATTCATCATGAAAACAATAATTATTGCATGTTAACACAATAAACTTTACTTCAATAACAACTGTACACATTTTTAATTTTAGGATTAGTTGTGACATTATTCACATCATAGAATTACATAAATGCTGTATATGGTGAATTATGTACAGTATGTCAAAGTAGAGTGCAGAGTACTCAAACGGACTCTAGTCTACAGAACAGAACTAAGATGTTTTTTTTTTGTTATGTTACGTTATGTTATGTTATGTTATGTTATGTTATGTTATGTTATGTTATGTTATGTTATGTTATGTTATGTTATGTTATGTTATGTTATGTTTATTATTGTCGACTCATATTTGCTGTCACAACATATGAACCGTAGTTTGCCTGACCTGGTTTCTCTTGTGGTTGATTACTCATCCTTTGTTTGGCATGTAGGCGATCCACTCTGTGGCTTGGCATCACGAGGGGAAACAGTTTGTGTGCAGTCACTCAGATGGCACACTTACCACATGGAATGTACGCATTCCTGCCAAGCCTGCCCAGATCATTACACCGCATGGTAAGCTTCTGCCTAAACAAACTCCTGTTCCAAGTTCCTCAGGTTGAGCGCTTCAGGGAGCACAGAATAAATATCAAAGTACCGTAGAGGTGAAGTGTGTCGTTTGTGTGCCGCTATGGGCACAAATGAACTGGAAATGTTTGTTTCCGAACAGGTTTCTCAAACACATCAATGGGTCACTGTGTTTACACTCTTCAGGAAATAAGCCTGCTTATTAGCTTATCCTTACTTACTATAGTAAGGAGAATGCATTTTAACCTCCCTAAAGTAGGGAGTCTTTTCACTTCCTTGATAGGGGCAGAGCAAAAAATCTTTTTACAAATGCATCATGATTGTGAAAAAAAACTTCTGTCCACATAAAATTAATCATCAGGAATTTGTATTGTTGTTTTTAAAAAGATTCATAATTCTGTTAAAATAAGGGACATGTGGGACAAGCCACCTTCCCATGATACAAATACACAGATACTAAAGATAAAGAAGAAAGAGAAAAGGCAATAAAAATACATGAAGGCATATTCATATGCACATCTTGTTTAACATGCAATATTTTCTCCCAGGTAAACAGCCCAAGGATGGAAAGAAGCCGGAGCCATGCAGACCCATCTTGAAAGTGGAGTACAAAACTACCAGGGCAGGGTAAGGCTTTGGGTGAAAGCTGAACTCCGGGTTGCATTCAGAAATCAATCAGAGCATGATGCATTGGTTTGAGACTTGCATTGCGAGAGACTGTCTGGCTTCTGATTTATGGGTTTTAAGGGGATGACATGGTTGCAGAGGACTGACATCAAATATAAAGCTAATATGACAATACATTTTGTAAATGAAAGGCTAGTTTTGCATTTAATCATTTTCTTCATTTCACTCCTGAATGAAGCATTAATTTGTTTCACTTCCGGCTTGGCTTCTCTTTGCATCATGGAAAATTGAGATTTGTTCATTTGTTTTGTTAAGGGAGCCATTCATGATACTGTGTGGAGGTTTGTCATATGATACAGTGGGTAGGCGAGCCTGTCTGACTGTGATGCATGGGAAAAGCACTGCAGTGCTGGAGATGGACTACCCCATAGTGGATTTCCTTACGCTGTGTGAAACCCCATATCCAAACGGCAAGTCACTGCCCCACCTAACGCTGGATTTTCCCATAACATTTACTGTATGTTTAACAGTGCCTTTAAAAACTACAGAGGAACAATAAAATGTAAAACAAAAACAAAGCAGAATTGACTTAATGTTTCTTTGGTTATATATTTGTAATTAAACCTTTTGACAAATTAGAATTAGACAAAGTGCTGTTTGTTTGGCTGGGTGATATAATAAAACAAATTTTTTTTTTTCATCTAACGAACTACAATTTGCACCATTAAAAAGTAGAATTAACGTTTAAAAAAATGCAATAAAAAAAAACTAGTTTTCCAATTTTTTACTAAATAAATAAGGACAAATAAATGGTATTTTGTAAAGATGTCTTATCTAAATTGTAAAAGAATTGTTCCTTCTGTATCTCCACAGATTTCCAGGAGCCTTATGCTGTTGTTGTCCTGCTGGAGAAGGATTTGGTTGTTATTGACCTTGCACAGATTGGGTGAGTAAATGGCAATTGTGATAGACGCTCTAATCATTTGTGCACAGTTGATTTCTAAACTGCTCTCTGTGCAGGTATCCGATCTTTGAGAATCCGTATCCTCTGTCCATCCACGAGTCTCCGGTGACCTGCTGCGAATATTTTGCGGACTGTCCTGCTGAAGTCATTCCTGCACTTTACTCAGTGGGCTCCAAACAAAAAAGACAGGGCTTTAGTAAGAAGGTAAGGCCTTGCTCTGCTGAAGACCTATTATGTCTTTTTACAAAGGTTTTGTTACTAGAATAGGATTTCAATGTCTGTTTTGATTGGTCAACCATTTTGAGTGTGTTTCGGAAATATCACACCCCTTATGATACACTACTAACGCAACTCAACCAGGCCTTGCCCCTTTATTTTGAGTATGCCTTGTGCTGGAATTATATAAATGAGGAATATTGTGACGTGTTCGTTCCCAGAAGAAAACTCCAATCGAGCCGTTTCAGGGAGTTCAAAAGCAGTGCGCACTGATATAGAGGATAACTCCCTTCGGAGTGACTTTGGGCTTTGTAACTTTACAGACCTTTGCTTAAACAGCAACATTACACACTAAATAAAGTGTAAAAAAGCATAATAGGTCCTGGATAGTCCTAAATGACCAGAGATGGACAGTAACTACGTACATTTACTTGAGTACTGTACTTAAAGGTCCCGTTTTTCGTGTTTTTTTGAAGCTTTGATTGTGTTTACAGTGTGCAATATAACATGTGTTCATGTTTCGCGTGTAAAAAAACACTGTATTTTTCACACAATTTACTTATCTGTATACTGCTGTTTTCACTGTCCTCAAAACGGCTTGAAAGATTTCCCTGTTCTATGAAGTCCCTCCTTCAGAAACACGTAACGAGTTTTGATTGTGCCAGCGGTTCCCGTGTTGTGATTCGACAGCAGCTTAGGGCACGCAGAGCGCACGTTACCGGAAAGGTCACGCCTCTCACCATAACGGGGATGCATGCGCTCAATGATCTCTAAGTACAGCGTCCCTGGGAAAGCCAAACAAAGTTGACTTGACTCCGGGATGAAAATAACAGCGTCTCGACGACATGGCGACAAACAAACTATACAAACGCAACCGAACGCAACACTTCCTCTTATCCACGCGGGAGCAACAAGACCACGCCCCCTTTTTCGCGTACTCTTGTGGGCGGAGGTTAGTTGACAAACTGCTCTACTGACGTAATTAAAGCAGGATGTACCAGGATGTAGTCCCAACCAGCCGTTCGCTGTAGGCTTTGAAAGGGAACTTCTGTTAAATAAAATATCTCGCTTGGCATTGAACTTTGAGCTTTATAATTTTACAGGTATTATTTATGCTCTAACAGCAACATTACACACTAACTAAAGTTTGAAAAATGGGATCACGAAGAACAGGACCTTTTAAGTACACTTTTTGAGCATCTGTACTTTCCTTGAGTAGTATTTTTTTCTGGAAACTTATGACTTTTACTTCACTACATTTGAAAGACAAATATCGTACTTTTTACTCCACTACATTTCTATCAAGGCCCTCGAAGTAGAAAGTCGTAGCCGCTTTGAAAGTCAGTGGATGATTTGTTTTCTTCTTTAAAACGTGATTTGTTTTTTGTTTTTTTGTGCAGACAGCCTATCAGTAATGACTCTTGTAGGATCACATGAAGTTAAATGATTTCCAAGTATTTTTTGGACACTAATCAATTGATTGCAAAATAGAAGGCGGTAGTTCCCAGATGCAGTGCGCGCAACCATGGTCATACTTAAAAATTCAGAAGAGCAGACGTGGATAAGTCTGAAAAAGTGCGACGACACGAAAGTGCACACAGAAAGCTGACTCTCAGACGCCAGTACTGAATTTTAGTCTATTGAATCTACTAAAATCTTATTATAGTCAATTAAAACTAGACTAAAACTAAAATGATTCAGATGCCTAAAATGTTATAGTCAAAAAACTATGACTAAAACTAAATCAAAATTTGCTGTCAAAATTAACATTGGCATGAAATATGGTTGGTCAAATGATTTTTATAGATTTACCCGCCAAGTTGCCATAGCCTTGTGGATACAGCGCTAACACATAGGTAATGTTCGACAATGATGTTAGTTGGCATGCAAAAACGTAGTTGGGATAATAATGTTAACTGAAGTCCTTTCAGAAATGCTTTTTACATAATCCTGTCAAATAAACACAATGTACAAACCTTTCTTTTCTAGTATGATTTTGACTTTGATAAGAGCTTTGTAACTTTTAAACAAGTATTTAAAGGAGTTCAAGTATGTTAGCATGTCGGATGGAGCATGACTGGCTTAAACCACCATGATGGAACAGTGCATTCATAGAACAATGCAACAATAATAAAATAATGCTTTTAAAAGTACTTAAGTATCAAAAGTAAAAGTAAACGCAAGTACTTCTGTACTTTTACTTAAAAAAAGTAAAAATCAATCTTTACAACTTTCACTTGTAATGGAGTAATATTTAACCAATAGTACTTTTACTTTTACTCAAGTAATGGAGTTGTGTACTTTGTCCACCTCTGTAAATGACTGATACACAAACCTATGTTGTTGCAGGAATGGCCGGTAAGTGGAGGTAACTGGGGCCAGGGAACACTAAGTTTCTCAGAGATCATCATCACTGGGTAAGTGATCTCTCACACACATACATAAACTCTTTGATGTACCGAAGCCTTTTCACGTTTAACAATTGGATTAGAGAGGGAAACCTTTTATACTTGTTGGAAGGGAAATGCTTTTCAATGTGGAGCCAGTATTTCAGGGCTGTTATTGTTTTCTTTTTTTTCTTCTTCCTGAAACAACAGGCATGCTGATGGATCGATCAAGTTTTGGGATGCCTCAGCATGTGAGTTTCTGTCTCAGAAAACAAGCGCTTATGTTTTATGTAGATTCTATGGCAATGTTTTGAGTTGGAAAAATATAAATCATATGCATACAGAATCTGCACCAGGAAAGTTCTGCAGATTTCCAAAGAATTGAAACGGCTATCATTCACAACATTTTGTGTGTGTGTATTGGTTGAATAAATATCTTGGCTAATTTGATTTTGCTTTCAACTACTAATAAGAATAAAGAACACTCAGCTGCATTTAAGACATTTTTACTTGTCTACATCCGTTCTGCAGAATGCTGCAGATGCTCCACAAATTTAGAAAATGCTATAAAAGTTCGCAGATTTTATCGGCTAATAATTCATTTAAAACACAAATGATTAGCAACAACTAATAAAGATAATTGGTAACGAATTTGCTCTGTTGTGTCTGCCAGTAATGCTCCAGGTTTTGTATAAGATGAAAACAGCAAAGGTGTTTGAGAAGCCCCGTAGTAAAGAGGAGAAATCCAGCACTGACATTGTGGATGAAGATCCGTTCGCCATCCAGATCCTGTCTTGGTGTCCAGAGAGTCGTGTGCTCTGTGTGGCTGGAGTATCGGCTCATGTCATAGTCTACAGATTCAGCAAACAGGAAGTCACCACTGAAGTGGTCCAGGTCTGACCCATTTTACTACAGGTTGTATATGTAGTTGACAAATGAACAAGATATTAGATGCATATATTTGTTATATTAGATTTTTTGTTTTGTTTCACGAGTTCATTTTTAAATGGCCCTACTATGTGACAAATGGTTAATATTAATATTAGGTCTTAAACTGCATGGCTATTATTATGCAATTAGAAAAAAGCTGTTTCAAGCCGTTTTAGAGGGGGTTTAGTATGCAAACTGCAGGATATTTCATTAAGCATTAAGTTGTTTTGACACATGCTTTCCAACAGTTAGACTACCATATGCTGTATCCACACAAATGAGGCGCTCACTTATTTATGCTTATTAATCCTAAAAACCTTGTTTTTATAATGAGTAGTTTTCACACTGCAGGACTAAATAAATGAACATGGAAGTAGCTTCACATAAATATTAATGTAATTAATAGTGGGTAAAACTTTCCTTCATCCTTTCATGCCTGGAAAATGTCTTGCTGTCAGAGTCCTGATTAGCAGTGTTATATAATATTAAGGCCCCCTAAGAGATGTTCAATTATAAATGAATTTTATGAGTCACTTTACAGGAGAATTTTGTGTAGACTGTAAATATATAATTAAAACACTTAAATAATATACACTATATTGCCAAAAGTTTTGGGACGCCTGCCTTTACATGCACATGAACTTTAATGACATCCCAGTCTTAATCCGTAGAGTTTAATATGGAGTTGGCCCACCCTTTACAGCTAAACATCTTCAACTCTTCTGGGAAGGCTTTTCACAAGTTTTAGCAGTGTGTTTATGGGAATTTTTGACCATTCTTCTCAGGTCAGGCACTGATATTGGACGAGAAGGCCTGGCTCACAGTCTCCACTCTAATTCATCCCAAATGTGTTCTATTAGGTTGAGGTCAGGACTCTGTGAAGGCCAGTCAAGGTCCTCCACACCAAACTCGCTCATCCATGTCTTTATGGACCTTGCTTTGTGCACTGGTGTGCAGTCATGTTGGAACAGGAAGGGGTCATCCCCAAACTGTTCCAACGAAGTTGGGAGCATGAAATTGTCCAAAATGTCTTGGTATGCTGAAGCATTAAGAGTTCCTTTTGCTGGAACTAAGGGGTCAAGCCCAACCCCTGAAAAACAACCCCACACCATAATCCCCCCTCCACCAAATGTTACACTTGGCACAATGCAGTCAGGCAAGTACCGTTCTCCTGGCAACCGCCAAACCCAGACTCGTACATCGCATTGCCAGACAGAGAAGCGTGATTCGTCACTTCAGAGAACACGTCTCCACTGCTCTAGAGTCCAGTGGCGGCGTGCTTTACCCCACTGCACCCAACGCTTTGCATTGCACTTGGTGATGTAAGGCTTGGATGCAGCTGCTCGGCCATGGAAACCCGTTCCGTGAAGCTCTCTACACACTGTTCTTGAGCTAATCTGAAGGCCACACGAAGTTTGGAGGTCTGTAGCTATTGACTCTGCAGAAAGTTGGCGACTTCTGCGCGCCTCAGCATGTGCTGACCCCGCTCTGTGATTTTACATGGCCTACCACTTCGTGGTTGAGTTTCTGTTGTTCCCAATTGCTTCCACTTTGTTATAATGCCACTAACAGTCGGCCGTGTAATATTTACGAATGTACTTATTGCACAGGTGGTTGAATTCACTGAGCTCCTGAGAGCGACCCATTCTTTCACAAATGTTTGTAGCTTGGTCTGTAGCACAAATTGTTGAAGCGTCTGCATGTCTAGGTGTTTGATTTTATACACCTGTGGTAATGGAAGTGTTTGGAACACCTGAATTCAATGATTTGGATGGGTGTCCCAATACTTTTGGCAATATAGTGTATATAGAATTTTTTTTAAGCAAAGATATAGTCAACCTCTAATTTTAAAATATAACCCAATATTCTAATACATTTTGTATTTCTATCCATATCATTCATTTTAATACATTTTTGTATCTCAGTTCATTTTGAGAACAGTCAGATTTGTGGAAAAAAATATTGCACAATTTGCATAGATAATATCAGTATCTCCATTTATAGACATGCGGATCTGTGCATATGATTGTATAAATCTGACCGTTTTTCTGGTGTGTAGCTGCTGGAGGTGCGTATGCAGTGTGAACTGAATGAAGTGGAGTCTCCAGAGGGTGGAGGCGAGCAGGCGTCAGCCGTTTCCACCCCAGGAACCTCATCCAGCCCTCAGACCAGCCTGCCTCAGTCCCACCCTTCCACCAGCAGCAACAACTCCTCTGACGGCCTGCGAGATAACGTGCCCTGTCTCAAGTACAATCTATTTCAGATTTACTCGCCCTTAAACGCCATGTAAAAACAACAAAACAAAAACTTAACATGTTGATGAATCCGTGTATCATTCGTTCAGTCGATTTTTGATTTAATATTGAAAGTTGAAAAATGAGAAAACAGCTCGTTTTTCATTTTTTTGTTTTTTCAGAAAAACGAAAAACGAGATTTCGACTTGATTTTTCGTTTTTCGTTCAGAGGTAGAAAAATGTATAAACAGTTTGAATATTCGATTTCTACACATGGGCGGGAATTATACGCCCCTTTCTGCTGATTGGTCAGCCGAAGATCAAACTATTCCGTCATCGGTTCTTCCTCAGTTCCGCTCAGCAGAATAAAAGTCCTTTGCATCTGCAGCTGTACGGATTCGCGTTTATTGCAAATACATTTCATATTTTTCTCATCAAACAACCAGACTAACGAATGGCTCGACACAACCCGTCCCGGGCAGAGCCTAGACAAGACAGGGCTTTCTTCTGTGTAGACCAGCGGTTTTAGTCCAGGAAAGTGCAAGGGGTCCGCAAAATAATTTGCTATATCCTACTGTATTTTCCGTACTGTAAAGTCACGTTTTTTTATCATGAAACATGCCGTGATTTATTCCAAAGTGACTTATATAATGCATTTAACGTCAAATAATCGAAATGTTGACTTTTTAAAGTAGGCGCGTCCAGTATTCGCTGTAGCCTATTTTAGTTCATGTTGTGCGTCAGATGATGTGTCTCGCGCTAAAGCAGTGCATCCAGTTTTCTTTATTTTACAAAGGCATGACATTTTGTTGTAATTT
This sequence comes from Gobio gobio, assembly GCF_949357685.1. Lineage (NCBI taxonomy): Eukaryota > Metazoa > Chordata > Actinopteri > Cypriniformes > Gobionidae > Gobio > Gobio gobio. Next base: position 39,203,254 of record NC_137106.1, read on the forward strand.
TAAATGTACACAAATAAAATAAATATTTTACTGTTTCGAATGAAGCGAAGTGATAGTGCCGGCGACTCGCGAGATCACATAACATAAAAAGTTTGGTTTAAAGGGCTGTGCAAGTCAGTTGGCTACTTGCTGTTATTCCAAACTCATATCTCTGCATGTGAAGATGCCGATTTAGCCGTATGGGACTGGACTGGACTGAAATAAAAAGCCTTCTTTACATAAATAGTAGGCTATAATAGCATCCAAATGTTACATTGCAAATATGGAAACTTTGGACCGAATGAAAGATGCACGAGCGATGAGCCCAACGTCGATATGTTTCAATTCAAATAAATTAATTTAGGCTTGGTGTTTAAACTAAATGTTGTTTGTAATAAATGGCATAATATATAGACTATTTTATATAGGCTAGGCTTCTATGTATATTTTTATTATATGGCTACTTATATTTTTCATTCTTGTTGTTTTCTGAATACCATTCATTTAAGGATTTGTCATACAGTGATGGGAAGTAAAATAGCCTACACATAGCCTACATAGCGTAGGCCTACGTGTTAATAGTGTTTATAATGTTAATGTTGTATTTTATTTACCGGTATTTTTCTGAATGTATGCTATTAATAAAACAATGCTACTACGTTCGCGTGTTTCTCTCTCAACATGACCCAGCGTGTGAATTACACTTGGTGCAACTTTTCTGGCAAATACGGTCAATTATAAAATGTGCTTTATTATTACAAAATGCATAGGCCTATAATGCGTTATAGGCTATACACTGTGTTAATTATCCCGCACTCACATTAACTTTTGGCTTAATCACTGTAATGTCCTGTTTGCATTTGCTCTTTTTATTTAGCCTATTTTTTTTTTTAAAGCGGATGCAATATAGCCTATCGTAACATAATCCATATATGCAACTCGTGCTATATATTCCAAGCGCTCTGAAGGTATACTGGTTTGAGAAACAAACCGAAATGGCAAGTTATTACAGGCTTTAATGAAAATCTTTTGAGATCAATTTTAATAAAACATAAATCATAAAGAAAGAAGAGTATGTATTTTAATCTATGTTGTTCTCCGGTTTTTCTGGTTCCAACGCATTATTCTTTCCTTTTTGCATTAATGTTTAATATATATATATATATATATATATATATATAAAATATTTACTTAACCAAGGTAGGCTATGACAGCTGTCATATACTGCCAGCTGATGCAAAGAGGTGAATAATACACAGACGAAAGCCCTGTCTTGTCTAGGCTCTGCCCGGGACGGGTTGTGTCGAGCCATTCGTTAGTCTGGTTGTTTGATGAGAAAAATATGAAATGTATTTGCAATAAACGCGAATCCGTACAGCTGCAGATGCACAGGACTTTTATTCTGCTGAGCGGAACTGAGGAAGAACCGATGACGGAATAGTTTGATCTTCGGCTGACCAATCAGCAGAAAGGGGCGTATAATTCCCGCCCACGTGTAGAAATCGAATATTCAAACTGTTTATTCATTTTTCTACCTCTGAACGAAAAACGAAAAATCAAGTGGAAATCTCGTTTTTCGTTTTTCTGAAAAAAAACGAAAAAATGAAAAACGAGCTGTTTTCTCATTTTTCAACTTTCAATATTAAATCAAAAATCGACTGAACGAATGATACACGGATTTTGATGAAATGGCCTTTCCAACAACATAATCTAATCTAAGATTTGTTTTGCCTAAATGTCTGGCTTTGAGAGAGAGCCTTACAAATGACTGTGTTTATATAAGCATATAGTTAATTGTGTCCTGTGTCCTATTTGGCCAGGGTCAGGAGTTCTCCTCTCAAACAGTCTCCGGGTTACCAGGTGGAGCTGCTCATTCAGCTGGTGTGGGTCAGCGGGGAGCCGCCACAACAGATCACCAGCCTGGCCGTCAACTCTGCATATGGCCTGTAAGTCCACGAAACGACAACACCAACTCATTTACTGCACCTATGATGTGTTTACTGAGCAATTAAAAATGCTTTCCTTCCACAACAGCTGTTCATTATCTTTCAGACAAGTTTTATGTCTCATGAATTATCAACTTAAACCCTAGCAGGCATGTAAAGTACTTGAATAATTGTTCTTTGTCGTGATAATTAAGTATTATTTTAGGGGAATTTGAACTGTACTTGAACACTATTGAAATGCACAACGGTAATTGGCCACAAAAAATGGCCGTTCTTTACAAGCAATATACTCTTGTACAATTACAATCGGAAGAATAGAAAATTATTGAGAATATTTTAAATGAAGAATGTCAGAATCAGAACGTGTAGTTTGTGGATAAAATATGTCAAAACCAACACATGCTGAACTTTGTAATTTATTCTCTTTAGCATGCTGTGTGAAGAATTTACTCAGTTCCCTGTTCATTCCGATTCGATTTCAGCGAGTAAAGAACAAATTTATACTCACTTGTGTTATGTATTTTGTACGTTATCTCTGACAGACAGCATGTTGAAGCCGCTCAGGCCACCATTTTCTCCCTCTTCTCGGACAAGAGAGAACGCATTCAAAACATGGACCTCTGCTTATCGTAAATTCCACCGTGTATTGTGTACATTATTTTTTGACAGACATCAATGTTGTGATATTCAAATAATGTGTATTTTAAAACAGATGGGTTAAGGTAGCAATTATTTATTTCTTAGCCGCCATTCAGTGAAGTGATTGATGCCCATGAGTACATCATGACAGCCTGCCTAAGTTTTTGATGGATGTGATGACGTGTGTGAGGGTTGAACTGTTTGATTTTTGGCTAATTCTAAAACATGTTGGAGACGTTCAAATGCTTTTTGTTTAGTTCATTATACTTATTTTACGGAATTAAGTTTATTTTGAGGCTTAAATAAATTACATGTTACTCAGAGACTGACATGTTCGACATGCCAGCTGACACAAATTCATTGACTTCTGAAAATCAAGTACATTTTTTTTTTTAACAGGAAAGTAATTGTTTTGATGCACAAAGTTTTTATTGTCTCTTATAACAAAAATATTTTATTTAAACCCATGAAAATGCAGATCCTGTTGTAAATAATTGTGAAAAAACACTTTTTAAACTGTTATTCCATTATTACCACTTAGTAGATTTTGACTCAAATAGTAATTTACTTTTTGGAAATTTACAGATGCTCAAGTGCACTTAAAGGGATAGTTCACCCAAAAAATAAATAAATAAATTATATGGAAGTCAATGGGACCCGTCAACTGTTTGGTTACCGACATTCTTCACAATATCTTCTTTTGTGTTCAGCAGAAGAAAGAAATGTATACAGGTTTGGAACAACTTTAGGGCAAGTAAATGATGACCGAAATTTCATTTTTGGGTGAACTATGCCTTTGAGGAAGTTTTTTTGGTAACACTTTAACTAATGTTAACTAATGACCATTATTCTAATGTATTAACTAACATGAACTAACCATGAGCAGTACATTTGTTACTGTATTTGTTAATCTTTGTTAACGTTAGTTAATATAAATACATCTGTTCATGGTTTGTTCATGTTAGTTCACAGTGCATTAACTAATGTTAACAAGATTTTAATAATGCATTAGTAAATGTTGAAATTAACATTAACAAAGATTAATAAACGCTTTATAAGTGCAGTTCATTATTAGTTAATGTTAACTAATGTAGTTAACTAATGTTAACTAATGACCATTATTCTATAAATGTTGACATATTACCCATACTTTATCTTAAAGGGTTACTTCAGTGATTTAGCATTAAAGGGTTAGTTCACCCAAAAATGAAAATTCTGTCATTAATTACTCACCCTCATGTGGTTCGACACCCGTAAGACCTCCGGAACACAAATGAAGATATTTTTGTTGAAAGCTGATGGCTGAGAAAGGCTTCAGACAGGCCTCCATTGGCATTCAGTACATTTACACTCCCAAGACCCATAAAAGGCACTTAAAACGTCGTTACAAAGTCCATCTCACCACAGTGGCTCTACAATAATTTTACGATGCGACGACAATAGTTTTTGTGCGCAAAAAAAAATCTAAATAACACCTTTATCCAACTTGTTCTTGTCTTCCGTGTGTGCCTCAACGACGCATGCGCGAGAATATTACGCAGATCCGGCTTTCGGACACATGACCCAGAAGCGATTTGTTTACAAGCAGAGGAAGACGCGCGTATCTAAGCTGTTGAATTCTACATTGATCGTGCTTTAGGTCTCCGCGTAGTGCTCAAAATGGGATTAAAGTGTGCCCGAACGCCGGCGCTACATCATATTCTCGCGCATGCGTCGTGGAGGCACACACGGAAGACAAGAAGAGGTTGAATAAAGTCGTTATTTTGATTTTTTTTTTGCGCACAAAAACTATTGTCGTCGCTTCGTAAAATTATTGTAGAGCCACTGTGGTGAGATGGACTTTGTAACGACGTTTTAAGTGCCTTTTATGGGTCTTGGGAGTGTAAATGTACTGAATGCCAATGGAGGCCTATCTGAAGCCTTTCTCAGCCATCAGCTTTCAACAAAAATATCTTCATTTGTGTTCCGAAGATGAACGGAGGTCTTACGGGTGTCGAACGACATGAGGGTGAGTAATTAATGACAGAATTTTAATTTTTGGGTGAACTAACCCTTTAAGCTTTGTATCAGTAGAAACCCGGTGGTATATTCGAATTATCGTACTTTCCCCCCTCATGTCCCCCTGAGACGAGAGATTTATGTATTTTATGTCTGGAAAAAAAGCTTCAGATGACGCAAATATTGTCATTTTGTGTCATCGGAGGCTTTTTTGGCCAGAGGCTAGAGACTACAGCCAGTAGTAGGAGCTAGTTCCGTATGTTTTCGACCTGCCCACAGTGGTGGGATCTCACTCACAGAATGTAAGACACAGACACCGCACGGACATTCATAACGGAGCGATGCAGAGCAAAGCGATTGTTCTCAATCAATTCCTATGAAAGTTAAGCTTCCATAGGCATAAACTGAAAACGAGCCAGACTGGACACACACCGTGAATGAATGCCGGTCGTCCGTGCTCATTTTAGTTTCGGTTTAAAATTAGTGCCAATTCGGGACGGGTTGCTTGAATTGTGGGTTTATGAAAACACAACAACAAAATGGTACAATGACAAACTCACTTAAATAGGCGCATTTCGCTTTGAAACCAAATCTTCCGCGAAGATTCTGTCAGCTCCTCACTCTCATGATGAACGAAATCTGACTCCTGCTGAGTTTGTGCTGCGACTCTCGTTCGGCTCGTGCTGTATTGAGCAGACACGTTCAGTTTTTAATTGCAGTGTCTGTTCTCTAACTGAACTAAATTATTTTATTACTAAAAATGAAAATGACGGTGTCGCAGTGGGCAAGAGATGTAACCGGTAGGCGTGGCTTGGGAGGGGCCTTGTAGGGCAGTGAAGCAAGTGCATTCTGGGAGTTGTTGTCTTTCATCCATATGAGCCAAAAATACATTTTCTGGCTTTTCTCAGTCTAGAAGGCACCAACTTCTAAAATAATTTCTAATTTCTACTACATAAATGATCCAATTTAAATACACATTCATCTTTCCAGTGATGAAGTACCCCTTTAAAGAAGGAATTCACAACTGGCAAAAATATGAAGCAGCACAGCATAACTGTTTTTAACTTTGATGATAATAATAATAAAAAAATTCTTGAGCTGCAAATCAGCATATTATAAGGATTTCTAAAGGATCATGTCACTAATGATGCTGATATTCAGCTTTGCCAAATTGTCAATACAGGAAAAATTTACAATTTAAAATAAATTTTTAAGCCTTAGTGCAGAAGAGACGTTCAAAAACATAAAAAATCTTAAAGGTCCCCTTCTTCGCGATTCCATTGTTCAAACTTTAGTTAGTGTGTAATGTTGCTGTTAGAGCATAAATAATAATACCTGTAAAATTATAAAGCTCAAAGTTCAATGCCAAGCGAGATATTTTATTTAACAGAAGTTCCCTTTCAAAGCCTACAGCGAACGGCTGGCTTGGACTACATCCTGGTACTTCCTCCTTTAATTACGTCAGTAGAGCAGTAGAACAGACTAACCTCCGCCCACAAAGAAACGCGAAAAAGGGGGCGCGGTCTTGTTGCTGTCCCACGTGGAGAAGCGGACGGTCGCGTGGAGAAAAGGAACTGTTGCGTTGAGTGTGTTTATCGCCATGTCATCGAGACGCTGTTATTTTCATCCAGGAGTCAAATCACCTTTGTTTGGCTTTCCCAGGGACGCTGTAGAGATTATTGAACGCATACATCTCTCCGTTAAGAGGCGTGACCTTTCCAACGTGCGCTAAGCTGCTGTCAAATTACAACACAGGAACCGCTTTCACGTGCGCTAAGCTGTGGTCGAATCACAGCACAGGAACCACTTGCACAATCAGAACTCGTTACGTGTTTCTGAAGGAGGGACTTTATAGAACAAGGAAATCACCAGCCGTTTTTAGGACAGTGGAAACAGCAGTATACAGATAAGTAAATAGTGTGAAAAATACTGTGTTTTTTTTACACGCGAAACATGAACACATGTTATATTGCACACTGTAAACACAATCAAAGCTTCAAAAAAACACGAAGAACGGGACCTTTAATGATTCTAAACTTTTGACCCATAGTGTTTATCTGTCATGTGTTTTACAGAGTTGCTTTTGGCAATGGTAACGGACTTGCAGTGGTTGATTACCTTCAGAAAACTCTCCTTCTGAATGTGAGCACAGCCGAGTTGTACGGCTCTACAGATCCTCACCACAGACAGCCACGCTCACCCCGCAAAGCCAGGCAGCCTTCGGCAGGTGAACAAAAATCTAAGAATGCTTCATCTTCTTTCTAATAATCATAACCTCTGCATGTTGTCAGTCTGTATATCACTTTCTCTCTGATAAAGTAAAGCACATGCTCATTATGAGCAGTGTCAGTCTACAAGCCGTGATTCTCCTGCAGGTGGTCATCTCTGGCAGAGGAACCATCTGCCTCTGAACTTAGAAAATCATAAGATCCATATGCTCAAAAACAGGGTTGCCGATGTTTGTTCTTTTCTCTCCCTGGTCTTTGCTTGTTCTTTTTGTTGTTCACTCATCTGAGTTTCAGTCTTTGAAATACACAGATGCCAACAGACTGAATTAACGGCCCATGTGATATTTTACATTATTGTTAGCTATGATTAATTGCAGAAAATCTGACTAATATAAATGATAAATTGCGTTTGATAAAGCAGTTTTTTTCCTATTGCTATTACTATTGCACCTACTTGGGGTTAGCCTCAACATTTTTCAGAAAAGTATAAAAATCTTTCTGTCAATTTCATACATTTATTTAGCCTGTTTTTAAACAAAAACGAAATGTTTTAAGTACAGTAGACAATATCTAATTTATTGAAAAGAAAAATGCAGAACCAAACAGTCCTTAATCCAGTCTCTGGGGTCTGGGAGTTCAAAGGCCTTTCAGCTATTAATTTGATTTTGTGTCATTGTTTTGTCTCACCCTGTCAATATTCGTCTCTCTCTGTGGTTTCGTAAAGACACTCTACATAAGAAGTCTTGCATGTCCGGCCTCTCTAACTTTTATTCTGAATCTGTGAAAACGCTTCGTTCTTCTTACCTCAGTAAGTCACTCATGACACTCATCAAAGGTCTTGTCCTTCTCTTTATCTGTCTGCATTCTTCTTTTTCTCATTGTTTAACACTAAAGTACATTGATTTATTAGTTTATTAGTGTTATGTGATGTTTTCTGCATGATATCCACCTGGCTGTTTGGTTAAGAAGTGTTTATTTTCAACAGGTTTTTGTGATGGTAATGATTCATCAGCCGCCCCAGAGGACAGATGTAAATCGCCAACTTCAGGTAAAGATGCTCTTATTATATGACAGGATTTACTGGTGAAACATGAAGAGCATGAATTGATGGTGGTTTTATAATTATATAGTTGATTGACAGAACTTTGAAGAAACAGTCCACTCAAAAATTAAGCTTTTTGTCATGATTTACTCACCCTTGTGTTGTTTCAAACATGTGTTTCTTTCTTTCGTGAAAAATAAAAGGAGATCTTTGGCAGAAAGTGTTTGTTTTTGATAAATCACCACCCACTTTCATTTTGTACTGCCAAGCTCCAAAAAACATGTTCTTTTTGTCAAAATCCTTTATCCCTGAAGCATTTAGTTTCATTAGATTGTGCTGGTTTTAAAAGGTTAGTTCATGAAAATGCTGTCATTAATCATTCACCCTCATGTCGTTCCAAACCCGTGAGACTTTCATTCATCTTCAGAAAACAAATTAAGATCTTTTTGATGAAATCTGAGAGATTTTCTGTCTACGCAACTACCACTTTGACGCTTCAAAAAGTTCATAAAGAGATCATTAAACTAATCCAGATGAATTGAGCAGTTTAGTCCATATTTTCTGAAGCCTAGATCACTTTATATGATGAAGAGATTACATTTAGGCTTTTATTCACATATAAACATTCATCAGCTCACACATCAGTTGTGGTAAACGGAAAGATGTTCGCTTGATGTGAGGGAACCAGTGAGGTTCGTTCTCGTGTTACGCAGCATGTTTGAGCTTCTGCAAGAACCAGTAAGGTTCGTTCTCGTGTTACGCAGCATGTTTGAGCTTCTGCAAGAACCAATGAGGTTCATTCTAGTGTTGTGCATCACATAGGAGCTTCTGCAAGAACCAATGAGGTTCATTCTAGTTTTAAGCAGCATGTTTGTTCTCGCGCATCAAGCAGGTTCAGTTGAGCTTCTGTTTATGTTTTGCTGATCAAAGTTTATATGTGAATAAAAGTCTAAATTCAAACTGTTCATCATACAAACTGATAGTGTCTTCAGAAAATGTGGACTAAACCACTCAATTCATATGGATTTGTTTTATGATCTCTTTAAGAACTTTTTGAAGAATCAAAGTTTCAGTTGCATAGCTGCCAATGTTGAGACAGAAAGCTCTCGGATTTCATCAAAAAAAAATCTTTGTTTGTGTTCCGAAGATGAATGAAAGTCTTACGGGTCTGGACCGACATGAGGGTGAGTGATTAATGACAGAATTTTCATTAACCCTGTGAGAGAAATCTTTTTTATTTAGTTCACTCAAATTTTTTAACAAAGTTAAGCCAAATATAGTTTTAGATTAAACCTTTTTAGATTTTAAAAACCTGATATTAGATCTTCTATTAATGTTTCTCACCAAGAAAATGGCTTCAGAAGCTTGCTTGAAAACAAACAAATCAAGCTCCAAAAATATTTTTTAAACTATACATTATCTGAGATTAATAGACATTATATGTCATTTTTTATTAAACATGTAAGCTATGTAAGTTTGATAAGCTACGATTTTACCTTGCATAAAACCATATTACTTCAGAAGACTTATTGGAAGAATATTTGCCCCCATCATATGGACTACTTTTATGGTGCTTTTTTTTATTTTTTTTTTAATAAATCAATAGCCATTTTCATTGAATTGAAAAGTGCAGCCTGCATCAATAGGAATAGAACAACATGAGGGTGAGTTAATGAAAGACAAAATGTTTGGTTGGACCATGCCTTTTAAAGTGAAATGTGTAATTTTGCACCTTTTTTGCCCCAGTCAGCATGACTTGGAAAAACTAGTAGTCCCACCTAATCCTCTGGAAGTTCGGTTTGGTGGCGCAGGAATTACACACTGCAACTTAAAGACAGACATATTGACAAACACTGCAATGCCAGAGCATTGGACGTGAAGCTCTATTATAGTTGAAAAGTCTTTAGCACAGCAAAAAATTAAAACAATTCTGCAAGCGTCGTCAGAATCCAAGTCAGGTGTGCTGACCAAGGAAATTTCATTTACAAGGAGTTTGACTTTGATATGCAGATAGTTGCCAAAAGTTACATAAGACCCCATTGGCTATATCACATTATTATGCAGACTGTGTTGTTGCTATAGGCTCCGGTTCACCATGCAATTCTGATGAAGACAGCAAACACAAGTTCATTGACAAGGGTACAGTACATTATACACACCCAATTTCTGTCTTAGGAAAGCCTTTATTTTCTTTGATTCGGTTCTTTTCAACACATTTTTCAGTGATGTCCAAAAGCAAGCGGATATCCAAGACTGTTGCCAATGACTTTGGTACTGTATAATGTTCATATTACGGCAGTCTGGGTCTCTCCGTTTCTGTGTTAATGGGCTCTTGTGCACTAACCAAATGAACTAACCAAACAAATTCAAACGGGTATGCTTGAGTGCATAGTAGAGCTGAACTTGAGCTTTGTATGTCTGTTGCTTGGTGGTTGAGTGTGCCAAAAAATGGTTGACCAGTGTGAACTCTTAAAATGAAAGCCATATTTAACACTTTGACAGTAGTTTCAGTAGTATTTTAACTTATTTGAAAAGTCAACTTAGTTGCAATTTTTAACTTTTTTACACTAAAGGAGAAAAATGCTTTTGTGAATTTTTTTTTCCTGAAATGGATTGTAAATGCTGCACATGTTGACTTTAAACCGTTTTAAGATTTAAAATGGTTTTATTCACTAATGTCAAAATTGTATCTCCTGCAGGAATGCTTTTTTTCTAACCTTGTTTAACATTACAGGCTTTAACTCTGCTCTGGTGCGTTTCAAGGGTAAAAAAAAAAAAAACATAGGGCAATGGAAATTATGTTACACATTTAACGTATCTCTGATTTTGAATCATATGTTCTCTCACAGATTTCTACTGTACAGCTAAAATCATAGACAGATCTACATATGGGCGATTTTACACACACACACACACACACACACACACACACACACACACACACACACACACACACACACACACACACACACACACACACACACACACACACACACACACACACACACACACACACACACACACACACACACACACACACACACACACACACACACACACACACACACACAATGCCAGACTTTGTCAGAGAGAAATTAGGCTCACGGTGTTCTGACTCTTGATCGGTGCTGGTTTCATTGCCACTAATCTCAATGCAATTTTCTGGGCATGATTGAATTGCTTCTGAATGTAACATACTAGATGAACAAATGTCTCTTTTTAAGGCTGCTGATGGGCTCATGGCTGCTCTGTGGCTTTATTCTACATCATGATCCTCCGACCTGCTTATTTCTGTCTTCTTAACCCTGTTGATTCATCCTTATTTAACATTTTAAGTAACAATGATTTCCCAGATATGAATGGCTTTGATTATATGTTCAGAACAATGTTTTCTTTTTTCCAGCTAAGATATCCCGGAAAATTAACATGATTGCTGATCAGAAAGATGGTAAGCGTTTGTTCTCTCACTTTAGTTTCTAGGAGTAGCTGTGTTTTTTTTTTGCAGGTGATCATTTTCTTCCACGCTTACGTAAACTGGCCGTTATTTTAAGTAGCTCTTGTCATCGGATTGAAAGGACAGCTCTTGAAGTAGCAGTATGTACTAATACTGTGTTCTCAACCCTAATGAGCTGCATCACTGTCTACTAGGGGTTGAACAACGTCAGATTTTTTTTCAAGTCGACATTTATGTGATGAAAGCCGAGTTGACGTCAACTAGTCGCTGATGACGACATTAATAAGCAAATACGCCTGAACCTCGAGCTGAGACTCGACCGCTGTTTGCCTACATGACACAGCGCTGCACACAAGGCTATTGCTCCTACATAACAGCTTATTTTTGTCTTTGGGTTGTTATATTTCTCACAGATTTCTGCTCGCTCAGATACAGATAAAGTATCACAGTAAAAATTACATTTATATGAATCCATTAGTGAGAGTGAATGCGCGTGAATGAATTCTACCTGGCAGCGTCTCTCTCTGCTAATAGTGAAGCTGTGGGTTTTAGTTGCTAAGAAATGTATGCTAGAGCCGTTTCTAAGCAATTTTATTGATAAATCACAGAACTGTTGACAATACATCTCTGCGTTACTGAATGTTTCTCTGTTTTAGGATCTGCATGTGACGTGCAAGACACTGTTTGTATGTGTGCATTTTACAGTGCAGCAGCGCATTAGTTTAAAACAGTGATTAACAGCTTATTGTAGCAATTAAAACAGCGATTTTGAGCACCCAGATGGTATAAGCCAGGGGTTTTCCAACTGGGGTCCGGGGACCCCCAGGGGTCCTCCAGAAGGTCCTAAGGGGTCCCCAGAAAGTCTACCTAATATTCTGTTTAATTTCTAAAAGTTTCTCTCCTTTCTTGCCGTATAGGCTACTTTCCAGAATTTTAAATTTTCTTTGTATTTTTCTACTGAGTCCCATTTATCTTGCTCACTGGGGTTGTAAGGCAGTATTCTTAACACAGTACTTTAAGCTGCTTGCATACATTTATTGTGAAAGTTGCTTATAAAAATTATTATTAAGTGAAACATGTTCTTCTTCAGGTTTATACATATAACATTAAGTATAGCAAATTTATTAAGTTTGGAAACAATATTTAGTATTTATAATGTCACACAATTTATCTAACAGTTTAAATGTTTTTTCATAAAAATAGATGGAAATTAGGATGGTGGTTCCTCATAAATGATTCATCGTATATTTGGGGGTCTTTGGCATCATAAAGTTTGAAAACCCCTGGTATAAGCAAACATATCTTGTGGAGCGCTCTCAGAGTATGCATTTATTTGTCATTTTAACAGTTGGAAACAGAGAGTAAAAGTGGACTTCAAATATTTCTTATCCTGTTGCGCCCTCTATAGGCCATGATCAGCGACTAGTCAACATCAAATTTAAAGCGTCATGGCAGAGCATTAAAGGTTCAGTTCACTTTAAAATGAAAATTACCCCATGATTTAATCACTCTCAAGCAATTCTAGGTGTATATGACTTTCTTCTTTTTGATGAACTTTTTGATTGGAGTTATATTATTAATAAATATCCTGATGTTTCCGAGCTTTATAATGGCAGTGAACGGGGCTCTCGAGTTTGAAGCTCAAAAAAGTGCATCCATCCATCATAAACGGCTCCGGGAAGTTAATAAAGGCCTTCTGAAGCGAATCGGTGGGTTTTTGTGAGAAAAATATCCATATTTAACACGTTATAAAGTAAAATATCTAGCCCCCGCCAGACCACCTTCCGTTTTCAACTTATGGAAAAGGCGTAATTGGCGCGACAAATGACATCAGACGTAGCGTAACCGTTTTGAACTGCGAGAGGCGTTATACTTTCTTCGTTGAATACAGAAGGCGGTCCGCCGGAAGCTAGATATTTTACTTAACGTAAAATATGGATATTTTTCTTACAAAAACCCATTGATTCGCTTCAGAATGCTATTATTAACCCCCCGGAGACGTGTGGAGTACGTTTATGGTGGGTGGATACACTTTGAACTTCAAACTCATGAGCCCAGTTAATTGCCAATATAAATTTTTGGAAACGTCAAGATAGTTATTAATATAACTCCAATTGTGTTCATCAGAAAGAAGAAAGGTGCCATACACCTAGGATGGCTTAAGGGTGAGTAAATCATGGGATCATTTTCATTTTAAAGTGAACTAATCCTTTAAAGTCGACTAGTCCGTGCAACCCCTAGTGTCTACCTATATTATTATAGTCAGTAGTCTACATAGACTCCATGAAGAACTCAATGAAGTCTGGTCTGGTTTGGTTTATAGCTTATTCTGGCCTAGAACCACCTACTTGGACAGTAAAGGTCTGAGAATGAACTAGGCACAGTTTTGTTTTTATGTGGAGTTTGAATAAATCTGAAAAAGTAGACAATAAATGTAGTAAAAAAAATTAGCAGGCAATAAATAACTTAAATTCCTACTTGCTTTCAGAGGTACTCCAGGTATTGTAGACCTTTAATATATGTCTATATAGATTGTAGACTTGCATTCATGAATGTTGGTACAAATGTATTTAGGTGCAATTTATACATTAGCTAGCTAGTTAAACTTTACACTTACCGTTCTGCGTGTAGAAAGGAGGTTACGGCGTCACTGCTCTCTCCCTGGTAAGAAACAAGAGAGTTGCGTGAAGGAAATGAAGAGGAAGCACGCAGCATCTTTCCATGAGACCTCATTATGTGACCCCAGTGAGTGGCCCTATTACAGGCTGACCTGACCTGATTTGGACTGGTTCATACTAACTCTCACTGGAGTTTGCCGTGTGCATTTTGTCTGTTGTCTTGATGGTGTCCAATTTTGGTTTCTGTGAAAAATGGCTTAATTCTGGTTTAATTCCTCACCTTTTTTTCACAGTTTCATTTTAAATTGATTACAGATTAAGGTTTAATACTATTAGTGCGACACACAAGTTACACAAAAAAATCTTTCATCATCCCGAAACAAAGCAGATTATGGATTTTGACCTCATAATACTTTTCACATTTTATGTGTAATCCTTAGATTCCCAATGGTGTGATCATAGCACACTATATATTTTTCAGCTGGTGAGTCTACAATGATCAGAACAGCAATAACCCTTGTCGTATATTAACTTCTCTCCTTTTCATTGGCTAGTGACTGTTATTTTATGATTTACTAACCAATTACAGACATTTTACAGGTGACTCTCACAGACCAATAAGCTTCATCAAGAGTCATATTTCACCACAAATTCAAAAGAAGACAATTTTATTTTGCATATAGAAAATTAAGATTAAGGTTTGAATAAATTCAGTACAGCAAACTCTGCTGTCATGTATAAATATCTGTATTGAAAAAAAATGGGGTGAAATATGAGCCAGACATGTTCTTGTTTGTTTTGGTGAGATTCATTGCTTTTAGAATTTGCATTTATACTAAAATTAGTGTTGTAGGTTTGCCAGAAATATGCATCTGAGTGTCTGAGAGTCAAATAAAACCGCAAAACAATGTGCTATAACTGGTGACTGCTAGTTTTGCTCATTCTGAGTGGAAATGTGTGAGTTTTGGTGTTTTTCAGAGTTTTCATGGCAACGGTTTGTGTGCAGTAGTTGTATGTTTTACTCATTCCGCACTACATGTAACTGAAATGTAATGTTTATATTAATACTGCGCATAAAGCACATTTCATATCGACATACTGTATTACTGCTCAACTGTTTTTGGTTTCAGGTGTCCTGAGGTGGTTCAAACTTGATATTACTTTATAGCATCATGTTAATTGTCCACTTCTGTTGTGTTTTTGTCTCTGATGGTTCGCTGTGTTCTCAGATGCCAGGGACAACTCATTCAGCCGCTCGCGCAGCTCCAGTGTGACCAGCATTGACAGAGAGTCACGTGAGATCATTTCCTCCTTCTACTTTTGTGACTCCCTTTCCAAGAAGAGTGAGACAGTGGCAGTGCCCAGCCTATGGGTGGGCACCTCTTTGGGCGGCATGCTGGCCATCGCCCTCACTGTGCCCTCCACGCCAGAGCAGAGGATGCAACAGCCTGTGGGCGTCTCTTTCTGTGGTAAGACTTGCTTTACATTTCTATGAAAAAATGAGTGGAAGTCTATGAAATTGTATTTTTTCATATGCTGTTTTTCTTTTCCTCTTTTTTTGTCTTACATTTTCTGGATTCCCATTTTAATGGTTTAAATGGGTGTCTAATCAATTTATACATTTTGTTAACAATTTAATAATTTATAAAGATTTCAATAATAGGGCCAATAATAGAGTTTTTATGTGTATCTGACGATAGTTTTATCAAATGAAATGGGGGAAAATGCCACAAAATTCCCTATGTGTTGTAGACAAAAACTAATTCATACAGAGATTTGCAGAACATGCAGACTTGATATTACTTTTGATTTATTCATCCAGATTTTACCAAATTTTGATTTTGTTATACTGTAAAATTCAATTTTTATGAATATTTTGAAATTCCATCTGCATTTTCCAAATTGTTTGCTTTTTCCGAGTCCGCATGCTAAATATCTGGACCGTCGACGATTCAAACTCCTGTTGTGTGAAATGTGTTCTGACTGAAAATTACATTGGCAATGACCTACAGCCAATGAGAGAGCAAGATACAAGGCAGCGGGAAGTTCGGGGAGGAGTTATAGACCAGAATATATATTTGCAATTATATCAAACAGAAAGCACAAACATTTGCTTGACCAGCCACAACAGCAGCATGTTGCAAAATTATTTATTTACCTCCAACTCTCTATGCAGAACACAATCCTTGCTCCCCAAGTCTCCCCAATCATTTCCTCCACTTTATATTTTTCTCCTTTTCGCTACAAATCAGCGCACAGACAATTTGCATTGCAAGCTTCTTGCAGGCTATCATTTTTAATAAAAATTTCAGTCTCACGCGAGAACTCCTGAGAGTGAGAGTTTCCTTGTCATAATTGCGTGTGTTTGGTTGTGAAACGTAGTTTGCGGAAGAGACAGAGTTGGCAGCGAATCTTCCTATTGTAAAGTCAATGTGAAACCCCCTGTCGCCGATCCATCATGCAGTGTGCACCCAACAGCGTCTGAATATTACCCCAGATAGTCATGCAGTGTGAAAAGAACAGTGATCTGACTACTTTTAAAATCGTGCAGTCTGAACTCTGCATTAGTTTGACGCTTTCTGCCATTACAGGTTTAGTAGTGCGCTTAAAAGGAGGCATTCTGCACATGGCTCAGCTGGATGCCAGCGGGACCCTTCTGCCCCACGTTTATGAATCCTGGTATGAGGCCAACGCTCCTGAGGAGGAGAGAGAACGGCCACGGAGACGCCGACCCACCTCCCCTCCTTCATCTCAGGAGAACCAGGACTGTCAGTACGCTGTAGTCTGCTCAGAGAAACAGGCTAAGGTGGTGGCACTGCCCTCCCAAAACTGCATCTACGAGCATAACATCACCGAGACCTCCTTCGTACTCAGAGCCGATGTTGTGACAATGACCACAGGGGTCGGCATCGCCTGTTTCTGTGCCAATGGCCACATCATGACCCTCAGGTAATATGGAAGACCTGACATTCAATGCCACTGAATCTTTTTTTCCTCTTTGTTTTTTCTTTCTAAACCTGTAAACCATCTGTTTTCAGTTTGCCCAGCCTGCGGCCACTGCTGGATGTGAACTACCTTCCTCTGACGGACATGAGGATAGCCAGAACCTTCTGTTTCTCAAACCAAGGCCAGGCCCTGTACCTCACATCGCCCACCGAGATCCAAAGAATCACCTATAGCCAGGAAACCTGTGATAACCTGCAGGTCAGAATGTGTTCATTATGTTTTACGTGTGCAGGACGTTGTACGTCCCATTAAAATCACATTCATTGTATACACAGAAAGTGATTTTTAGCGTCAACATATAAACCTTTTAATTCAGACTATGGCTGCATGAATGATAATGGTTAAAATGATCACAATTATTTTGCTCAAAAATGATAATCGTGATTATCACGCAAATTACCAAAGACGTTGATGTTACCATGAAGCATTGCAAATGAAATAAGTTGTTCTGACTTTGTTTGTAATGACATATAATAATATTACTTGTAATGAATAACTGTAGGTCAATAGTTTTACCATTGTGTTTTTTAATTATTTATTAATTGAATTTTCATAACAACAGAGAGACAAACCAAAAAACACCACGCACAGTCCCTCACCCAAATGACAGGTTAGATAAAGTGTACAATATATTACAACAGAGCCCCGTATGTAATATTACAGACAAGGGTTAAAAAATAAAGTACCCCCCCCCCCCCAATCTGGTCTTGTGTGCAGTAAATACTGTGTGCTACTAACAAGATAATACAAGTGCTTGACTGGAAAAGACAACAATAATAGTGTAGTGTAGACGGTCAATCAGGCAATGGATACTGCATCCAAGCACAAAGATTTAACATGCTCTAAAAAGGATAGCCAAATTCTTGACAGTGGAACCATGGAACCACAAAGACCTCTGGCTTGTTTAGTTGGGGAAATGTGTTATTCTTATTCTAATGCTATTTCATGCATTCTAACTTATTTATACTGTTAAAAGCCCTATTCGCATGGGATTAGTGTTATCTGGGGACCTCGTGTGATTTAGAAATGACCCCCCCCCCCCCACACACACATCTGAATTTCACTTGGTGCATTTGCACGGGATAAGCAAAGCCTGTGATTTTACTCGTATTTACTGACTTATCTCCCGAATATGATGTCAAGACTTGTAAATGTTTTTTCGTTATAGATATAGCTGTATGATACATCATAAACAACAGTTCCTTATCGCGTGTTGCTATATGTTATCTTGTTGCGATAGTCTGTGTTACACCGGTTACATCACTTTTCCACCGTTGTTTAGATTTTTTATAGTAATAAAAATAATTTAGTTCATTTAGAGAACAGACGTTACAATTAAAAACTGTTCTGAGCACAGACCAACAGCAGGAATCAGATTTTTTTTTTAACAAGTGAGTAGCTGACAATACGACGGAAGATTTGGTTTCAAAGCTAAACGTAAAAGCACCCATTTAAGGGAGCTAGACATTGTACTGTTCTGTTTTTGTGTTTCTCATTAAGAATAATAGTGAACACACTAGCAATTCGCTCCCAAATTGACTCTAATTCTAAAGTGAAAGTATAATGTGCACAACCGCACAGGCATTTATAACTGTGCGCGTTATGAATGCAGCCTTCATTCTTTGCGAAATATGGATAAAAATGCGTGCAGGAAACAAAAACCTTGCAAAAATGATATACGACCCTCTAAATCCTGGCCAAATCACAGAGATGACGATTCGCACGGGACTAATATTATCACAGGACCTCTGTGTTTGTCGAAATATGGTAGGTCATTTGCGGGAGAATTTTTACTTTACAAATTACAGACATGGCCGATTCGCACGGGATTAAGATCATAGACAACTATTATTACAAATGACTAGAGGTCACTAGGTAATACTAATCCTGCGCAAATATGGCTAAAGAGTTGGATTATCATACCAAACATGGCCAAAACGAGTTTGGTGTATGACGGAGTATTTCTGTGCCAAATACACTCCTTCAGGATTTGAATAAGTTTCGGAAAGTTTTTTTGGAATTCCTTGTATGGGCACTTATCCCGGATGAGCGCGTGCGCACATCAACCAAAGCCAGAGCAAGACCACGCACATCAACGAGCTTTGTTCGGGTTACAGGAGCCGTCGGCAGCGCTGTCATTTTGTTTTTAGACCACAAAATCTACAATGTCACTAAAGAAGTGTGTTTCTGGTTGTGATGGAGAGATAACCTTGTTCAGCTTCCCAAAGAACCCAGCGTTAAGGAAACAGTGGATGCAGTTTGTTTTTCTGGGTCAGCAACGGAGTTCTGCAAGTGTGTTTGGTTGTTCCCGGTCATGAGTGGAAACCGCAGGCGGTGAGTGAAACTGCATCAAATGTCTGTTTTGTTGGCAATTGGCGCGTAAGTGCATATAATGTCAACAACACGAACGTATAGTGAATCAAAAGTTATCCAGGGATAATGCCATGATGTATGTGTGTGTGTGTGTGTGTGTGTGTGTGTGCTTGTGTCTCTTTAACTCTGCCCACTGCACACCTTCACGAGTTCGGCTGTTTTCGGAAGGTACAGCGTATCTGTCTTTTATAAATATGATAAAACTGAAGACTCTTCTGAGATATGAAGGATGCAATACAACTCTATAGGTACTGAAGATTAACATGAGACTGGCAGAAACTGTTTGTGTTATGTGCCCTTTAATATTATTGATCTGCATGCTTTGACAACACTGCATGAAAACTGAACTGAGCTGGACATCAGCCAAAACGCATTATACGTTTTGGTGGTTTGTTAATGATTTTTACAACAGAAATGAATCAACGCTGAACTTACTTAAACTAGACAATAACTTTCTGATGTACAGTGTTGCATTAATTTCCTGTTATCACTGTAAAGCTGCTTTGAAACTATCTGCATTGTAGCAAAGCGCTATATAAATGAAGGTGAATTGACTTGACCCTTCCAGTGCATCAAAATACAACATCTCGCTAATAGTCTGAGAAAAGCTACCAACTCAACAAAATGACATGGCAACGAGTAATCATGAATTAGTTACCATTGTTTATAATGCGATTACATCATTCACAATGCTTCATAGGTTCCAGGAGTAGTTAATTCCCTCAGTAAAATACTAAGTATAATTTTGAAATGTGATTTCATCTTGGTTTGGTTCATGGCTTGTCTTTATTGAAGAATGTAGAAGGTGAAGGGGAAAAATACTTCCAGGAACCAGCTGAAAAGTGGCTTTATTTGCTGTGCCTTTTAAGAATCAGATATATAACATCAGTATTCATATCCATTTATTTTGAGATGCTCATTTTTTCAGGAAATGCTTGGAGAGCTGTTTACTCCAGTGGAGACACCAGAGGCTCCGAACAGAGGGTTCTTCAAGGGCTTATTTGGAGGCGGTGCTCAGTCCTTGGACAGAGAGGACCTGTGTAAGTGTTAATCTGTCACCAACACTTTTTTAAAAACAAAATCATGTTCTGTATGATCAGCCACTTACGCCTATTATTCAGAAGTCAAAAAATGTCAGATTGGAATGTCAGATTGGACTAAAGCTCATTTTGGCAGATGTAGAAAGCTGCGTTTAAAGGTCATTTCTATTTATTGACGTCAAAGAGTTTACCAGTTTTTTGGTTCTGATGGGTGAATGGTATCTTAATTGTAACAAGACAGAAACTGTTGCTTGTGTGAACAGCTCAATTGTGTATTTACCGGAAAAATCATTTACCATGTTTAATGTGTGAAAGAAAATATTGGTGCCAAAAATAACCTTTTTTTTAAAGCGTAGAGAAGAAAAATATAATGAATCTCAAAAAGATGTCTGGGTCATATTTCATCCTAAAATCAAATGAAGAAAAAATATTTGACATAAAGAAAATAAAACCTATTGTGCTTTTAGGGAAAATGTTTGTGACATTATTTTCATGGCAATTAAGCAGATTTCACACCAAATTCTCATTAATGTAATGTAGACTTTTTTTAATTCTCTGAAAGAGTCTTCAAAGGTGCCGGCGCCTTAACATCTTTTTTTTTCTTAG
Source organism: Gobio gobio (assembly GCF_949357685.1). NCBI lineage: Eukaryota > Metazoa > Chordata > Actinopteri > Cypriniformes > Gobionidae > Gobio > Gobio gobio. The sequence goes on from NC_137106.1 coordinate 39,224,183, forward strand.
TGTGAAAGAGACTTTGTAAATACTCGATTTTGGTCATTCAGGCAAGTGTTATATATTATAATCTGTTAAGTTTCTACTAAATGTTAAAATAAATAAAACAAGCATGATGCGCGATCCGCAGCCTCTCTGTCAATGAAATCCAATCTGATACTCTTCAGAAAATGAACTGTAACTTAGTGAATACTAGTCACACAAACATGATACATGTCTAAAGGGAACGTTGAAATGTCAGGTTTTAAATGATGTAAATCAAATCGAAACTGATTACATAAACAAAATCGTTTATGTAATCAGTTTTTAAAGCGAGAGATGTCAGTCGTTCGCTAGCCTCTTCATTAAGTTTTAATGTGGCCACGCCCACGGAGCGCACGTTCTTTTGTAAGTCAAATACTGACACGATCCATGCGAGTATATCCCCGCCCACATCAACTTGAATAAACACATCAAGTTTAGCGCCTGTAGTAACATCGTTTTGAGACGCGGTGAGGAATAATCCTGGAATAATTTACCTCAGAAGAAAAGCTGTTAAATTTTAAACAGCAACGGATCCAGCCGATGATTGTGAGGTACGTTTATTCTGTTAGTGTCTGTGAATATTAAACCGCAAAAAGACTGTTTAAATATGAATCCTGCTGCAACATAAAATGTCATAGACGTAAGACTGTTTAGACAAGATTTCTTTGGCCTGTTTTGGACAGATTATGAAGTGTTTACTGTAAAATAGCCTAGTGTCACATCAATAAAGCTTTTGTCCGCAAATTTCTGCTCAGATGCTATAAATATAGTACCAGTCAAAAGTTTTGTGTTCAGTAGGCTACTTGTTGTAGCCATTAAAACGTACTTTGTTTCATAATTCATATTTATCTTTAAATATTATAGCCTAATGTTATTTTTTGATTTCATCTATGGTGATTATGAAAAGTGAACAGCATGAGTAAGATAGGACACATCATAAGATGCGCAATGCGCAATATGCAGTGGTTCCGACATGATTTTGACCACTTCATTAAGTTTTGTTTTGTAGAAAGCCTTTCTTTAAAGTGAATATCGCTTTATATATATTGTATCTTAACTTTAATCAATGTTTCATCAGCCAATTGCCTGAATTTAATAAATAAGAAGCAAATATAGTAGACAAAAGCCTATAATAGGCGCGGGCGTGATTATGCATTGCACGGCACATCTCACAAATGAACCGAACCTCGAAATGATATTTGAGTATTGTGTGTATCGGAAAGCACAAATGTCAGACTCAGAGCATGCCAAAACTTCTAAAGGGCTCCAAAAATTACAGTCCTCTAGGGGTTAAATTCTCATGTATTCTTTCTTTTCTATTATATTCTATATTCATTTTTCTATTTTTATCCAGATAGTTTATTATATTGATTATGTTCTATATTTTATATATTATGTATGTATGTCCATAATTCCTTGTTGGTTCTGTTTCTGGGATGAGGAACTAAGAAAAACATTTCACTACATTTACATCATATGTATTAGGGATGTCAAATGACACAAATTTCCATGATCAATCGTCGTTTAAATCAACGATCAATGAATCGATTAATCGTTAGCCTTAATACTGCAATATGCGTCTACAGGAGTGGATTATAGTCAACAGCATAACAGGGTGTGCAAATGCTGCTCAAAACGCCATGTTCCTCACCTCTAAATGAAGGGCTAGTAGGATTGTAAAATGAGTCGATGTGATTGATAATTTAATTTAATTACCTATTTAATAATCAAATATAACAACTAATATAACGTGTCACCAACGCTGCCTCAGATAAGTGTGGTTAGAATGTGTAACTCATGTTGTGGACGCGCTCTTCCTGGAGCAACATGCTGAAAACAGCAGCTAGACCCAATGAATTCACAACGATTTATTAAAATAGTGTTCTCATTAATGTTATGTAATATGACAGTCCCAATCATAGTTATTATTAGCCGTGCATTACTGTTTGAGAGCACACGCTGAAGCGCTGAATGAACACTGGTAAACTGGAGCACTTTGCTAGCGCGTTATTTAACTCAAAGAAACACATCCTATATGAGATTAATCCGACTCTTCCTGGTGCAGCACTGAAACACGGCAACTAAACCCAAATAATTCACAATGTTTTATTACAATATTGTTCTCTTTATGATGTTATGTAAAATGACAGACCCAATCATAGTCATTATTAGTTGTGCATTGCTGTTTGAGCTGGATGCGCTGAAGCTGATCACCGGCACGCTTTACTACCCCGTTAATTCTTAACCAAATGCATCCTATATGAGATAAATCAGTTAAATATAGGCCTATACAAAATAAACACAATATTACAACTAACAGTTGCACAAAACAAAAGGTGTAACTCTAGTTGTAAAATGGTCCCAAACATAACTCTAATTATGAGTTTAGTGCTTTTAGTGCACTTGTTAATTTCCTTGTGTCTGCCGCATGTTTCGCGATTGAGCAGCACACACACGCATGACCCTGCTTAATCGGTGATCGATAAGTTTTATCGATTACATGTATTATCGACAATTTATCGATCGTCAATTAATCATTAACATCCCTAATATGTATGTGACAAATAAAGAACATGGAACATTGTAATTTGTATATATTATCTGCTTTCAGCATTGTTATTAAAATAACTTCTACTTTGGTCAATACTGATTTTAGGTGCGTCTTTTCATACTTCAAAACTGATGCTGTCAGAAATGAGCCTACTTTCAAGATGTCTCATTTTGTTCTCATCTACAGTCGGAGAGGTGACTGCTGGTAAGGCCTCACGCAGCCTGGCGCAGCACATCCCCGGTCCGGGAGGTATGGAGGGCATGAAGGGGGCCGCGTCAGGTGTGGTGGGAGAGTTGGCACGGGCAAGGATAGCCCTGGATGAGAGAGGACAGAAACTAGGCGAGCTGGAGGAGAGGACAGCAGCCATGATGTCCAGCGCAGACTCCTTCTCCAAACACGCACATGATGTGAGATGATCACTTGCAGTTCCACACGACTGCTGCTTTTCAGAGTGATACAAAGGCTATGTTTCAAAGCTTGCCAGCATATGTCAGTCCCTCCAGGATTTCGCAATTCTGCTATCGAGCTTGCATTTTTGTCATTTCTGCAATTTTTCTGCCAAAAAAATGTTAACCTGAGAGGGGGAAAGCAATATTAGCTAATGAAAATCCATAATTCAAAGTCCAAACAAATGAATCAATACATGTTCAATTGTCCTGCTGCTGCATTGCTGTGAATTCCGTTGTAAAGTCCCTATTCCAAGAGCCTTATCATACACCCGTTGCAATACGACGGCAGGCCGACGCAAGTGTTTTTTGCTAGTTTCAGCCCGACGCAGTTTTCATTCTCACGTCCTGCGCCACGTTGTTTAAATAACAAATGCACGTGTGCTGAACAGGTGTGTTCAGGCGCTTTGTTGGCGCATTGCTATTTTTAAGGCTGCGCATGGGTGTGTTTTGGGCGTAATGTGCAATAAACCGATCTATTTCCCATTCCCTTTAAAAGCCAGTAGCACTTGCTCCATGAAAAACCTGTTGTTGCGCTAACACCAACAAAAACCTGTTCTAAAGTCAAAAGCGCAGTATTTTTTGTGTTATTTAAAGAGTGTGTTAGTAATATGCGCCTATATGTGGGTGCACAACGCGAGTACACTCTGCTTATTACACACACATTTTTAAATATTAAAAATAAAAGGATTCCACTCTGGAGAAGCGTTCAGTCTTTCCGCTCGCAAATTCCTCCATGTAAATAGCGAATTCGCCATGACACGAGCACAACTGGCTTTTAAAGGGTAACTAAACCCTAAACCTAAACTTTTTTTTTAGTTAATGATCTGCAAGACTGGGGCTTTATTAATGCTGTTCATTGATTCGAGTATATGTTTTGACATTTGGGTAAAGAGTGTTTTAATTCTATAATATATGGTGTAAAACCATATATTATAGTGGGTCATTGTGGGTCATCGTGACATAGGATGGCTCTTCCAACGGCTCACTACCCACGCCCCTGGCACGAGCTCACCACGCCCTCAGAAATGTTTTCCCCAATCAAATGATGAGCGGCTTCCCTCCAGTATTTTTTTACAGTCTATGGTATGAACTGTCATGTTACAGGAGGAAGGAGAGACATTATGAATGAAACTCACTTGACGCATGCTTTAACATTGTAATGAAGAAAATGCAGTTAAATAATGCAGTTGTCAGTACGGCAGGATTTTCTTGCGATATTATTGCCGCCCGTCATTTGTACAGATAAGTTTCATACATGAGACTCACTTTCAAACCCTGACACGCAAGTGGTTGCCGTGGTAACGAACAACAATACCGTAACGTGCTGGCATATATAGTCTAACTTTTATTTGAGGAAATGTGTTTATAATAAGCTATTAGGTTTGAACCTATTGGTCCTGCGCTGCTTATTGATTCAGTTATGAATGAAAATACATCGTATGTATCTGATCTATTTTTAGAGGCATTCAATATAAGGATTTGACTGTTCATAGATTAGGTCAGGCGTCTCATTCTCTCTTGCGCTGCTGCTTCGCTATCATCGTCGGCATCGGGAGTTAACGCAGTTTGAGCCAGCGGCTCGCATTGATAAGGCTCCGGGTCTGTGTCTACAGACAATTCACCCTCCTCCACTTCAGGTGAAGGTGGGGGAGAATGACCGCTCTGTTGCAAAGCTACTGGCGTCACTCCAGTCATTCTCCATCTTTGCGACTCACGAGTCAGACAGCTGTCAATCAATCCGTCACTGCGGGTCTAAGGTGCACGCCCTCCGCTCAGTCCCGCCCTCGGTTCGTCCCCTCTGTCTCTGCTGGGCTCTGCCCACTTTTCCAGCATTTTTCAAATATTGCCAGTGGGTGGAGTTAAGCTCTGAGCAGGGGTTTAGTTACCCTTTAAGGGAATGGGAGATGAGACTCTGATTGCTTTATTGCACGTTATGCCCCAAACACACCCATGACTCATTAAGAGGCTAGGTTCAACCCTGCGCCGACCATTTTTTCCGTCGTTAAAGTAGCAAAAGTGAATTTCAGATCGTTAAAATAGGGCCCGAAGTGTTTTAAAAAGAAATATAATTTCTATCACAAGGCTCATTTGAGTGATGGATAGGGTAATATTTAATACTGAATGATATCTCGCAATCATCTTCACGACCTACTCTTGTCTATTGCCTTTTCAACCAGTTCCCTTCCAAAAGGTGCAAGAGAGACACAGTCATTCCTACAGTTTGGTGGAGTTTATGTCCCCATTAAACATAGTTTACATAAAATGTCAATTAACTTTTCATGCCACATGGTTTTTCATGCATAGATGTACCCCAATTAACAAAAAGTCATAATGATTAGTACCTAAGAATCATTTATTTAAAAATAACTTTTTGGAGCACTTGACAAATTCACATTCAAAGGCAAATTCACTTGTTCCCAATCACGTTTTTATCAAGTATCTCAATCAAGTATTAGTATATACATTTACATTTTATATACATTTCTCTTTGACAGAAAATACACTTTCTTGTGGTACATATTTTTTAATGTGTAAAACCATTAAATTAGTTTGTCTCTGTGTTACATTGGTGCTATTTGCTCTTGAAAATCATTAGCGTACTTGACTCTCATGACTTGGTAGAATTGACATAATTCTGATTTGACATAATATCTGAAAAGCTCCTGCTGGGACTGATATTTGTGTACTGATATTGAGTAGGTTGGTGGGCAGTCAAACAATGATATTTGTGTTGGATATTATTTTTATTTTATAGAGGGTAAACTATCTGTCTTTCTTCACCAGATAATGCTGAAATACAAGGACAAGAAATGGTACCAGCTCTGAGGTCCCTGCAGGGAGTCAGCGGACCTTCCTGTGAAGACAGCAGATCCATCATCTCTCCTCCGTTTCTTCCTTCTCTTCCTGTATCTCTCTCTCTCTCTGTGATGTCCAGAGACTGCTACTCTTGCTCAGCACAACGTCAAGCGACATTGCCTCGAGCTGAGGAGCTGCGGAAAGACAAGAGGAGACAGGAGGGGAAGGAACGGGACAGGCAAAACGCATCAGGGTGGGATTTCCTTCCCTTCTCGGTGGCAGTTGAGTTTCCTCTCCCTGTATCTTGTCTTGGAGTTGGGAGAGGGGGCCCGTCACTGGTGCTGCCCCCTGTCTTATACCTTCATCCGCCACGCTGTCATTTTCACTGCCATTCTATCTGCAAAGGAACTACAAAAAGGATTATGGGACATTTTGGGAAAAGAAATGATTTAAGATGAATGAAAAGGGTCAGAGGGACATACAGCTGACAGAAGGAGGTCTAATGTCTGCATTGCCAAGCTTAATGCTTCTGATAATCTGTCACTAGAGCAAGAAAAGATTGCATGTCTAGTGATTTAATTTAGGAAATTAGTGCTTTTTCTTGTTTTACGAATTAGAGTGAATCTCATGAACGCATATCCGGGTAATATTTCACCCCCAAATCAACATTTTGCTTAAAGAAAACGGAGGCTGGCTTGTTCTTTAAGCAAAACATTTCTTACTTATTTTGATTTTAGGGCAAAACATGACCTGGATTTCATGAGATTCACTCGGTAATCATGTTAGCTATGGAAAAGGCCGGATTGTCTTACATAAGGTGTGATGAAGTACCATTTAATTTCACCTCTAAAGGGCTGGAAGTTGCTGTATTTACCACATATCATGTGATTATTTTGCCATATGAAATTGCAGACAGGCCTGGGCAGTGAAGCTGATCTGATCATGCATCATTTTGTTGGTTCTTTCGTCTAAAGGACGCATTGGTTTACACTGATCAGGTCTCAAAAGAGCTTTTAGGGACAAGCTCTGACTTTGATGTACACTATATGCTGCGCTGACACTGGAAAAAGATGTTCATTTGTAATATATAAAGATGTAGGTGAAACATGTCTGGCTCATATTTCACCCCAGAATCAAATGAAAGAAGACCATTACCTTTTGTTTTACATTGTGCTTAGAAGAAATTTCTGTCATTAATTCCTCGCCCTCATGTCGTTCCTAACCCGCAAAGACCTTCGTTCATCTTCGGAACACAAATGAAGATCTTTTTTATGAAAGAGCTCTCTGACCCCTCGCCAGAAAGCAATTTTATTAACACTTTCACGGCCCAGAACATGGGTAAAGACATAATTAAAATCGTCCATGTGACTCCAGTGGCTCAACCTTAATGTTATAAAGCGACGAGAATACTTCTTGTGCGCAAAGAACAAACAAAATAACGACTTTGTTCAACAATTTCTGCCTGTTTCAGACTCTAACGCTGTTGACATAACGTAAACTGCAGCGCTTCCAGAATGCCGACTTGCACTTGGCCGGCGCTGTTCAACCACGAATAAATAATAACCTTTGAATAAAGTTGTTATTTTGTTTGTTTTTTGTTCACAAGAGGTATTCTCGTCGCTTCATAATATTAAGGTTGAGCCACTGGAGCCACATGGACTATTTTAATGTTTTACTACCTTTTCTGGACCTTGTAAGTGTTAATTAAACTGCTGTCTATGAAGGGGTCAGAGAGCTCTCGGATTTCATCAAAAAGATCTTCATTTGTGTTCTGAAGATGAACGAAGGTCTTACGGGTTTGGAACGACGTGAGGGTGAGGAATTAATGATAGAAATTTAATTTTGGGGTGAACTAACCCTTTAAATTTAAATCGGTTTAAATTAAAGTGTGTATAAATATTACATTTTAATAAATTTTTTGGCTAATTGCCATTAAATTGGCCAAAAAAATGGCCTTATTTTTGTGTAAACCAAATCTAATTTAGTATTTCTCCCATTTTTGGGCTGAAATGTGACCCTGACATGCTCTTAACCGGTTTCACCTGTGTGAATAACTGCTGTATGTTTGCTGGTGATATACAAACAGAGATCTGAAGAGCGTCGATTATTTTTCTTCTAGAGGAGCGGGTTATTTTCGAGTGAGAGGCATGATCTTGATTATGTGCCTTGTGATGATTGACACGTCAGAAACCCGTCCGCTCTCCAGCGAGCTCGTACGAACGGGCCACCGGCGGAATGTGCCGAGAGTACTGAATCTTCATATGCAAAACAGGTTCCTCCTCCCTATTTCCCCACGATGCAAGGAATCTCGCGGCTTATGGGGGACTCAGTACAGTACCGGGTGACCTCCTCATCCGAAAGTACACGACCGTATATTTTCTAAGAAGCCTTTTGGATGGACTAATGCATGAGTTTGTCGTCCTCACAGAGAGGTGAATATATCTATCTCTGTGTTTGTTGCTGCAGTGGAAGTGACCACTAAATGTTCAATGCAACTCCATACTCTTGATCAGCACCCCCTCGGATGTGTCCTCGAGAGGGGGTTACCTTCTGCCTTTGCTTTGCGACCCATGAATATATGCTAACCTCGACTCGTGTGCGTATACGTGTGTGTTCGTGAACATACATGTATGCAAGAATATGTGTATGCTCACGTTTATATAAACTAAAGATACAATATATTTGAAAGCATACGTTTTCCTTTAGTGTGTTCTTATTTATGAGGTGCAAGAAATTGCTGCTATTTGTGTTTAATTCGGAGCATCTGTCAAATCTGTCGACGCTTGTTATTTTCCTTCTGTTTTGTTTGTCACATTGCTGCCAAATGTTGTAAATATGAAAACTTCTGAAGACAAACTTGAGAGTGCTGACGACGCAGTCAAAGTGACTGAGGACGGTGGCCGTGATCTGATTAGACTCCAAAGAGTTGCTTTGCTGTTGAAGTTTTTTCTCACGGAGAGGAGGGGATGTTCCTTATAATTTAAAACATAAGTGTTGTGGCATCTGCACACACATATATACACTGCCTGCCCGGCTGTTTGGATTTAAATAGGCAAATGCATAAGAGTCTATGATTGGATCATTATTGCAGTGATTATTATGTTTCTAGCATGTTATATGTTTGGCAACACTTCTTCTAACCCTAATTGATGGGGATGTTATTTCCATTAGAGATCTTGTATTGACAATGCAAGAGTCCAGCACTCTGTAAAGTCTCCTCCAGCACATCCCAAAGACTTTCAATGAAATGGAAATGGTTCTTCATGCTCCCTCCTAACCATTCTTTCACAATTTGAGCTGTTGAATCTTGACATTGTCATCCTGGAATATGGCCATGATGTGTCTTCCTACATGGTTGTGTAAGAAAAGCTACACACTCCATCACCTAGGGTTAGAAGAACTGTTGCCAAACATAATAATCACTGCAATAATGATCCAATCATAGACTCTTAAGCATTGCCAATTTAAATCCAAACAGTGTCCATTTTTCTTGGGCAGTGTGTGTACAGTATATATAGAAATATATGGCAAACCACTCCTTCTGTTGCCATGATGTTTGTGTAAATATATATCAAAATAGCCATTTTCAATGTTGACTAGCTTCTCTGCTTCATATATTGTTCTTTTCTATGAGCGGTTGTGTGGTTTTGCACTATATGTTTTATATTATAATGACAGCAGAAGTCATTTTATTATTAATATTTTTGTAGTTGGTATTGTTCTTTATTTTGGACATTTTGTTTCTTTAAGAAGGACCAAACTAAGACAGATGCTAAGTGTAAATGAGGTGGCTCCCACTCTCAGTTTTGTCCTCATTGCCAGTTTAATGATATTCTAATATATTTATACATTTGAAATATATATATATATATATATAGAAAAATATATAATTTATCTTTTAATTTCTGATATTTACAAACGAATACTTTTATTGTATTATTTGGAATGAAAGGGCACATTTTAAGATGAATAAATTGGTTGCGTATATATTCTCACTGAATCAAACATGAAACCTTTTATGATGAGCCATCAGCTTAAAGAGGGAAAGACCTAAAGATATCACTGGCCATCTCTGTGTACTGTCTGTCCTCTGATTTCTCTTGCACAAAAGGCAGCATGATATCGTGTTTACAAACTTGAAACATCCATATACATTCTATTTTGGCTTTATTTCTTTAGTCCTGCTAGTGAGATGTATTTACTCTCTGTTATTGATTATTATGAAGGCGAGATTGTTCTTTTCTATAGTATACTCACAGCATTGCTATTTGAGTTTCCATGGACATGCCTAGCTGAACTCCTGAAGTACACTACTGTCCTGAAAAGGGTCGGGATGATTCTCCAGTGGGGTTGTAGGTTTTCTCATCATAGCCGACTTCTTGTACAGTTTTATTAATCAGACTTTCACATGAATGTTTGTCTTAATCTGCTGCCACCCAACAATTTAGGAAACATGTTTATAGACATAACTGTGCAATGGAAAATAAATGTAACAGAAAGATTTATTTCCAGCTGTTTTGATTCCACACTTCATTTTTCATTTTGCATACTCTGGCCACTAGATGTCACAGTTTACAACTTGAACTCTCAATCTGAAAGTTGAAAGAATTAAATATTATATTATACATTATATATATATATATATATATATATATATATATATATATATATATATATATTACTTTTATTCAAATTGAACTCTCAATTTGAATATATATATATATATACACACTTACACACATAGCCTAATAGTGCTATCAAATCACATCTGACATACAAGTTTGTTTATATAATAAACAAATGTGTGTGCTTTTATTTATGTATATATTAAATATGTAATTGTGTGTGTACATATATACATACACTCAGACACACATAATATATAAATAAATATAATGTAAACAACATATTATATAAACACAAACTTATGTTAGATGTGATTAATTGTTTAATAATGTATATTTAGGGCTGTCAAACAATTGCATCCAAAACAAAGGTTTGTGTTCTATGTAAAATTATTATGTATATTTGAATACACACACATGTATATATTTAAGAAATATTTGCATGCATATACTGTATACATTTATATAATTTATGTTATATATAAATATACAATGTTTTTCTTAAATATACACATGCCTGTGTCTGTATATACACACTCACCTAAAGGATTATTAGGAACACCATACTAATACTGTGTTTGACCCCCTTTCGCCTTCAGAACTGCCTTAATTCTACGTGGCATTGATTCAACAAGGTGCTGAAAGCATTCTTTAGAAATGTTGGCCCATATTGATAGGATAGCATCTTGCAGTTGATGGAGATTTGTGGGATGCACATCCAGGGCACGAAGCTCCCGTTCCACCACATCCCAAAGATGCTCTATTGGGTTGAGATCTGGTGACTGTGGAGGCCATTTTAGTACAGTGAACTCATTGTCATGTTCAAGAAACCAATTTGAAATGATTCGAGCTTTGTGACATGGTGCATTATCCTGCTGGAAGTAGCCATCAGAGGATGGGTACATGGTGGTCATAAAGGGATGGACATGGTCAGAAACAATGCTCAGGTAGGCCGTGGCATTTAAACCATGCCCAATTGGCACTAAGGGGCCTAAAGTGTGCCAAGAAAACACCCCCCACACCATTACACCACCTCTACCAGCCTGCACAGTGGTAACAAGGCATGATGGATCCATGTTCTCATTCTGTTTACGCCAAATTCTGACTCTACCATCTGAACGTCTCAACAGAAATCGAGACTCATCAGAACAGGCAACATTTTTCCAGTCTTCAACTGTCCAATTTTGGTGAGCTCGTGCAAATTTTAGCCTCTTTTTCCTATTTGTAGTGGAGATGAGTGGTACCCGGTGGGGTCTTCTGCTGTTGTAGCCCATCCGCCTCAAGGTTGTGCGTGTTGTGGCTTCACAAATGCTTTGCTGCACACCTCGGTTGTAACGAGTGGTTATTTCAGTCAAAGTTGCTCTTCTACCAGCTTAAATCAGTCGGCTCATTCTCCTCTGACCTCTAGCATCAACAAGGCATTTTCGCCCACAGGACTGCCGCATACTGGATGTTTTTCCCTTTTCACACCATTCTTTGTAAACCCTAGAAATGGTTGTGCGTGAAAATCCCAGTAACTGAGCAGATTGTGAAATACTCAGACCGGTTCAGAGTTCAGGAGATTGTCTTGACCTGGACCACACCCCTAAATGCATTGAAGCAACTGCCATGTGATTGGTTGATTAGATAATTGCATTAATGAGAAATTGAACAGGTGTTCCTAATAATCCTTTATGTGAGTGTACATACATTAACAACATAATAATTATACAGTACACACATGTTATGTAATCAAATATTTATTTTGGATGTGATTATATTAGTGCTGTCAGTTAAACGCGTTATTAACGACGTTAACGCAAACCTATTTTAACGGCGTCAATTTTTTTATCGCGAGATTAACGTTCTTTTTGGTCTAACAAACTTTGTAGTTTTTTCACATGCTGTTGCAACAACTAGTAACGTTAGAAAAACTACAACACCACTCCGGATGTAGCTAGACCGGAAACAAAACTTCAGGCACGCTGCGGCTGCCCACACTTGTTTGGGCCATTAAAAGAGTAGACGTGGATGGCAAGCGTGAGACGCCGAAATGAGAAACGTATTATGCCATGGTTTAACTCAGGGGTCTTCAACTAAAAGTGCTTGTCTTGAGCGCTGCTTTCTGCTCTGATGGTGCATTCACACCGGACGCGAATGAAACGTTTTGCGCGAGTGATTTAAGTCAATGCAAAGACGCAAATAGACATTCTGCGGCGCGAATTAAGCGGCGTGCATGTCGCGTCATTCGCGTCCGGTGCACCTGCATGCTTGACCGCGCGTCTGGGTCTGAACGCAACAGTGAGCATTGCAACGTTAACTGTTTCATTAGCCTACGTCAAAAGGCTTCGCGGTCCGGATTTGGACCGGAGTCCGCTAGTTGGCGACCCCTGGTTTAACTGCACTATAGGCGGAGTCCTAGTTTACCTTGCATGTGCACTTTGTAATTTTATTTTGTATCACCCTGTTTTGATCCCTTAGAAAGGGCTGTTGAAGGGGCTGTTTGTGCAACAAAGTATTTTTTTTCACCCTTTTATTGATGGACAGTGTTACATTGTGTGAGCGATTATTTGCTCCAAGTGTGAATGACTGCTTCAAGTGAGAATGTTGGTGTGAAATCGAACACTACAGTATGCCAATGTTGTTTTCAATAAAACAAACATTTGAACAAAGCAAGCCGATCCACTTTTCTATGTTGATAAGAGCATTAAAATAAGAAAAAATAATGGGACAAAAAGAAATCAAGGGAATAAAAATGTGCGATTAATTGTGATTAATTGTGAGTTAACTATGGCATTAATGCGATTAATCGCGATTAAATATTTTAATCGTTTGACAGCACTAGATTATATATATATATGTGAGACGGGTTCTATGGCCGTCTATCTGATCATAGAACCCGTCTAGTTTGAAGTTCCAGTAGTGTCTGTTACTTTTCAAACGTTCTATGGACAGATGAAACAAACAAAAAAGAGCTTTTTGTCAGCAAACACTCAAGATGGGTTTGGTGCACACAGGGATAAAAAAAATGTGTACAATTCAAAACTCTGCTGTATCTTTAATGCTGTGGGCCTAATTTTCTTCCTGAGGTCCGGGGCATCTTGTTCAGATACATGGCATCATGGATTCAATCAAATACCAATGGATAAAAAGTCAAAACCTAACAGCCTCTGCTAGAAATCTTATAATGTTTGGATCTTCCAACAGTACAATGATCCAAAAATCAGAATAAAAACAAAAATGTGTCACTGAACACAAAATGAAGCCTCTGCCATGGCTGTCCAAAAAAAAAATGTCCCCTGACCTGAACCATATAGAAAATGATTGGGGTGAACTGAAGAGAAGAAGCACCATCATGGAGCTGTGAATCTGAAGGATCTGGAGAGATTCTGTATGGAGGAATGATCTTTGATCTCTTCTCAGGTGTTCTCCAAACTCATCAGGCATTATAGGAGAAGACTCAGAGCTGTTATCTGGGCAAAAGTATTTAATAAAAGAGGGCAAATAATTGTTCCCAACGAGAAAAACATTTATTTCCCAACTTTCAATTATTTTACTTCAACGAAAGGTTCGATTTTTGCTACTTTAAAAAAATATATATAGCCTATATCAAAAGGATTAACAATGCAGCTTTATTTTTTACAGCCATATTTGATCATATTTAACATACTGTTCATAAAACATTACGCTTTTTGTAACAAGTAAGTGATTTAGTGCACTTTGACCTCAGGTGACTGTAGTCATGGTGAAATAGCGCTGCAGTTCCTCACACAGCCTGCAGGGGGCTCTAATATCAACCAGAGCAACTACTAGAGGCGCATCCGAATGAAGGGGAGGGAAACTTCAATTTGGCGTCTAGCGCTCCGTTGAATTACTTCAACTCTCTCAGTCTGCCTGGCTCGGTACTCAGCAGAAGCGGCATCTCCGTTGTTTTCCTTTTCCTGTGTTTATTTTAGGATCGGATCAATGGGAAATAAACCGACACGCGGAAGAAAGCGCCTCTCAATGACACTGGATACAAACGGCGCTTCAGACAGTGATCATCTGATGCTCTGAGCTCCTAAGTGAGTCTGTGAAAGGAAACAAGCGTCCATCGTCAACTTACGATCTGTGATATTCTGACAAGATCGGATATGTTTTACACGGGATATTCATAAGCCAGACCTTGTATTTATTTCATGTCCGATATGACAGGGCAAGTTATCAAGGTATTGAGGTAAATATGATGCACTTTAAACTTTGTTTACATAGATGCTGATGAGATTGAGCATTTCTTCATCTGTTTGGGAATGTAACAATCGTCTTTTTCTGCCTTTTGGTAGTGAATTCAGCACTGGGAAGTCTTGTTTACTAATGATGGAGTGATATATCCAGCACTGAAGATGGGAAGAATGTGCCACATGGACTTTGGGAATGTCCAGTGATTTGGGAACGATGAACAACGGACCCACTATCGTCTATGAGTGGCTGAAAACCCTCCAGCTGTGTCAGTATGTGGAGTCCTTTGTTGATAATGGGTATGATGACCTGGAGGTGTGCAAACAGATAGGAGACCCTGACCTGGATGCCATCGGTGTCATCACACCACACCACCGGGAAAAGGTCCTCCGGGCCGTGGAGAGACTCCGAGATGAAGACAAGAAGGTTTCTCCAGGACTGTATTTCACACTAGAACCCCTTCCACATGGCACATACCCGAACACACCTCAAATTAGTGAGTGCAAGCAGAAATGCACCAAGTCATGGGTCAATTCTACCTGGGACAGGCCCAGGATTGGACCCTGCAATGACATCAAAGCACTAGAGAACCACAAGGAGCCGGTGGTGTATCCTAAACTCAAGCTGAAGATAATGATAAGGGATAAACTGGTGAAGGATGGAATAGACCTGGGCAAAATGCCCTACTCGTATAAAGTGAGTACTAACCTTTACGTCATTATTGTTCCCGTCACATCACCTGGAAATGTTTGCACAATCTCTTTGTTTTGCAGCCGAGATATTGACATTTTATTCCTGCCTTGAAAGGTTACCCGTTGGCTTGAAATTTACCCACCTGGTGTGTGTGTGTGTTTAGTCTCGTTTTGGGGGGTAATAAACATCCCAGGGAAGTTGTGTCTGCAAAATGCCCTGTAAATGTCACCCATTATTATATTTATTTGTGAATTAATGGTGGACCGATATGGGGGGTTCTTTCCATGGCTGATGCAGAAACAGGATGGTTGATATATCATACAATTTAATGATAGTTAATATGATGTACATATCATTTCTGCACTGAAATGCTGAATTACTTTACTCCAAAATCTCTAAAACATTTGGCCGACTCTAGGCCGAATGTCCAGTTCTGTTTTTTGACCCATGCTTAAAATCTCAAAAAGTCCAAATATTGCTATTAATAAGCATTCTGGCTGATATTGGTCCATCTTTACTGCGTCTTGAAAGCCAAAAAGATGCTCGGAATGGCAGCACAGTGAACATGGTTATTATTAGTAGTTATCATATTGTCTTGGGTGGAAAAATTTGCATGTATAGGTTGATCTCAATCCAAAGAAAGGAGCAGTAAGTAATACTGTAGTCATAAGGGTCTTTTTTTATTATTGAGATTTATACATAATCTGAAAACTGAATAAATAAGCTTTCCATTGATGTATGGGATACAACTATTTGAAAATCTGGAATCTGAGGGTGCAAAAAAATCGAAATATTGAGAAAATCGCCTTTAAAGTCGTCCAAATGAAGTCCTTAGCAATGCATATTACTACTAATAATACATTTATTTACAGTAGGAAATTTACAAAATATCTCCATGGAACGTGATCTTTACTTAATATCCTAATGATTTTTGGCATTAAAGAAAAATCAATAATTTTGACCCATTTAATGTATTGTTGACTATTGGCACAAATATACCCGTGCGACTTGGTCCAGGTCCAGTACTTTGACATGTAGAGATGCATGGGAAATGTTGTTAATCAAACTGCTGAGTAATCATAATCTTATTTCTTACGTCTTGTTGGTCTAGTAGCATTGTAGTTCCATGTTGTAGCATGCTTGATGTTTCCCAATGATTGTATACAGCCGGAGACGTTGGATTATTAGACAACCTTAATTGAAGTCGTTATTCATTAGTGCACTCTGGGGCTTTGAGAGCAGGCGAGTCTCGGCTCTAATCGATAACCCAGAGAACAAGAACTGTAATCCATTAGCTACACTGAATGCTATTTAAAGAGTGTTTTACTGTACGGTTAACATCATCTGAAGGTTGAGAACTTTTAAATAACAGGCAGGCTAATGCAATGCATGTTTAAGGTTTTAGAAACATCTCATCAAGTAATTGCACTTGGCTTTTTTTCATGATCAGATTCAGATTTAGACGTATAGAAGTGATGTTTTGGACCCTGAGAAGCAATTAGGGGCTGTTGGTTCAGCAGAATAGCTTAAGTGTTTCATTCAAATGATTTTATTGTGAAATCATGGATTAAACTGTATAAAGTGCAGACAAATGCTAATGTTTGATCATTTCAAACATTCACAGTATATTTGGCTTGTTTTCCAGTCAAAATAAACATTCTTAAAACTAGATGTAGTTACTGTAAAAGGAAAATTGCATTGTTTTCATAAAATATATTTACAATTACATTTTTTTTCACCCTATTAGGAAATAATGTTTTCTTGTTTTTACATAATTGTAACACAATTTATGGATATTCATGCTTAAAACAATACAAATGAAACTTAATTCAAGATGTTCTTCACAAGCTATCTTTTTAATGTAAACAATTGAGATGTTTTTACTGAAAAACACGACAAAAGTACAGATTAAGAAAATGGGTTTCATTCGCTAATAAAAATTGTGTGAAATTTTTGTATTAATACACACAGAGTAATTTTTATGATACTGCTAGAAAACATTTTATTCAGAAACATGGAATATTTTGGAATTCGTCACCTGAATGTATTTTAGATTTTCTATCTTATCTTATGTTAAGTTGAAATGTTTTATATAATTATAGTATATTTTATGGATTGTGATATTGACCTTGTGTTTGCCGTGTAAATAGCCTCGATGCTAACTTGGCGTTAGAAATATAATAAATTAACAAACAATTATACACGCAGGAGAACTTCTCACAAAAACGGTCAGTCTAATTCACAAGGTGTGCGTACGCACATGATTGTGTTCTTAACCTCGTTTGAACGTTAAATGATCGACCGCGTGCTCAAGATTAGTAATTTGCATAAAACACACACATGCAGGCTTTCCTTTTGTCGCTCTGAGCAAACATGACGCTCTTTGTTCTCCAAAAAATGGATGCACCTCTTGATGGAAATATCATCACAACATTTAGAGGTGCATCAATTTTTGATCAAGATCTTGTATTGACAATGCAAGAGTCCAGCACTCTGTAAAGTCTCCTCCAGCACATCCCAAAAAAGACTTTCAATGAAATGGAAATGATTCTTCATGCTCCCTCCCAACCATTCTTTCACAATTTGAGCTGATGAATCTTGACATTGTCATGCTGGAATATGGCCATGATGTGTCTTCCTACATGGTTGTTTATTAAATGAAAACCTACACACTCCATCATTTAGGGTTAGAAGAACTATTTCCAAACATATAACATGCTAGAAAAATAATAATCACTGCAATAATGATCCAATGATAGACTCTTAAAGGGATAGTTCACCCAAAAATGAAAATTCCCCCATGATTTACTTGCCCTCAATCCTCCTAAGTGTATATGAGTTTCTTCTTTCAGACGAATACAATTGGAGATCTATTAAATAATGTCCTGGCTCTTCCAAGCTCTATAATGGCAGTGAATGGGGGGTCGAGTTTTTGAAGCCCCCCAAAAAGTGAATCCATTCATCATAAAAGTAATCCATACGACTCCAGGGGGTTAAGAAAAGGCCTTCTGAAGCAAAGCGATGCGTTTGTGTAAGAAAAAATATGAAGGCCTTTATTAACCCCCCGAAGTCATATGGATTACTTTTATGATGGATGGATGGATGGATGCGCTTTTTTGGACTTCAAAATCAGGTCCGCCATTCACTCCCAATATAAAGCTTGGAAGAGCCTGGATATTTTTTAATATAACTCCAATTGTATTCGTCTGAAAGAAGAACATCATAAACTCCTAGAATGGCTTGAGGGTAAGTAAATCATGGGATCATTTTCATATTTGGGTCAACTATCCCTTTAAGAATTTGCCTTATTTAAATCCAAACCGCAACCTTTTTTTTGGTCAGGCAGTGTATCATATATGATGAAATAAAATATTATAAAGTAATTTATAAAAACTCCCAGAGTGTGATATTTTATGCGTTTGTGATATTTATATTTATATATATATATAGATATGTTTGTGTGTGGTTTCGGTTTCAGTTGTTCCTACATTTTTTCATAAATTTATAAAGAAACGTATTGATGATGCAGATTTCACACACCAAATCTGGTTAGTGAATGAGAACCATTGTTTTTTGCAGTATTTCCACCAGAGAGTCCCACATTTTAATTCTAAGTAACAATTCTAAAATAATTTGAATAAATGAATTGTATTATATTGTGCATTTTTCCTCCTCATATCAGTATAATTGATAAACAGTCTTCATTAGCTGGGACTCTTTCAGCGACGTATCAACCTGTAATAGTGCGGCTCTCCGAACAGTTGGTTATCATGCCTCACCGCTTCTGTTCTCGTCCGAGTCGTGTTTCCATTATGCCATCTTATCAGCACATTTATCAGTGACGAGTCTCTGGTGACAGATGGCTTCATCGTGCTTTGAGCTTAGAGGGCTATTTAATGTCCCATGTGATGCCTCATTATCATTACTTCCATTTGCATTTGTAAAGAGTGGCCCACTTTTTAAAATGTTTTCACTTGCTTCCTTGGTTTCACGGTATGTGAACTGCTGCCTCCCAAATTGTCTTGCAAATTGAGACGCGTTTATGCTGCAACTAACAACGTAGTGCGCTCGAGCGAGCTTGTTTTAAACATGTATTTGTGGTTTTCCAGAACTCCAAAGCATATCTGTGGACAGAATAATTGTAGTTTACATCACATTTAGGGCTTGAACAAATAGTACACCCCAAAATGATTTACTTACTCTAGTTGTGCAAGCACAAAATAGGATTTTTTCTTATGAAGAATATTCTTGCAGATCTTTTTACAACAACAGTTCATAGTGACCATAATATGACAATCTTCTACTTCTCCAAAGCTCTGAAATCTTATTTATGTTCATGGTTAAAAATATCTTGCCAGGTTTGACGTCAAGGACAGCAAAACCCATTAGTCCTTGCATTTGTCATAAATACAATGATTATACAGAATGAAGATTGATATTTGAAAACTATAAACATTTAAACAAGGTCTTTTAAATGTTGTTCTGGTCCTCAAACAAAGCTATTGCATTGTTCAGAAAACTTGAGTAGTGCATTAGTCTTATGAGCTCCTTTTATGGTCCATTTTTTAATTTGACAGATGTGGTGAGTGAAGTGTGAGTGAAATTTCTCTAAAAATTCTCCTTTTGAATTCAAAATTCAACAGCTCAGGGTGAAAACGGCTGACATGGGTTCTCAAGTTAGTGGTATTAACCCCTGCATATTTTATTTGTGCGTGACATGATTTACACACAGCGTGTGTGTTCTGTTCTCCAGGTCGTGCTTACCAGGTTGTTCATAAAAGCCGAAAGTGCCCAGATTGTAGTTGGAGCATTTTTAATTACTCACACTCGCGAGACGTCTCGCCTCCTTCTGCCATTGTATGCTACCGCGACAAAGCACGTACGTGACAAATGATGTCAGAAAAGCGTCAGTACATTATAATGGGTTATGGTCTATTACTGAACCGATACTGAATCGTCCTCGTCTGCATCGCGATGCATCCTAGAAACGACTATTTTGGACACCCGTAACAGCAGCAAGACCGAACACTGTGAGTGTGTTAGAAATCAGGAATGGTGAGTAGGAATGGCAATATGACCAAAATCTTATATCATGATATGAGTAATTTATCACGATAACGATATATATCACAATATAGTTCCCTTTCAGTCAGTTCGACGTTACGTCGGAACGTCACCAACGTTATGTGAGCCCTATCATCTTCAAGTGTAAACTAAACAAGCCAATGCACATTGGCATGCGAGATTTGCATCTCGTGCTCTGCCCTTCAGCGCGGGTATAAATACGGAGGCAAATGCAATGCACCTTTATTGTAAATTTGGACGCTGCACGGATCCATTGTACTCGTACGTTGCTCTCTTAAGACATAAATGACTCTGTTTACTTGCAAATATGTCTATTTAGCTGTTCAAGCCAATTAGATGACAAAAAGCACTCAGTTCGGCTTTTGTGACTGCATCCTCATACAATTTTGTCAGTCAGTTATATGAACTGAACCTTTAATTTTACCTGCTCAAAGAAAACACGCTTCTTGAGTGTATCAAACAAAACAAGTCTGGGCACAGAAGACAACAGCAGCATTTAGAACAAATACACAAAACACTAAAAGCCAATTCAGGAGGTGGTCTTGGCCGTATTACAGTCAAAACTAAAGTCTAAATGCATCTGGTTGTTGAAACCACATATGTAAATTTTACTCCTCGCAACAATGCTAAAAAATGTTTTTACGCGTGAGAGCGTGTTATGGGCTTTATGACATGTTATAGCCCGATATGACAGTGCTACTGCACGCATCGCAGCAGACGAGCAGCTGCGTATCTCTTCATAAAGCTAATGCACAAACTACTGAAAGTAAAGTCGCAGGTTCTCAACATACAATCATATTCATTAAAAGTAAAGAAACTGAGTGATCTTACCAGTGCTGTTGCCGCGCTCTCTCCTATTCCAGTCTTTGATTTTGAATTAGCTGATGATTAATAAAATGCAGCTCATATCTGTTGTTTTCGGTGACGTGAACTCCAATAAATCTGCATATAGTGCGGGAATTGAAGATCGGATTTATATCCGGTTTGCGAACATACATTTATGTGCCCAAGTATAACTGAACTGATACATCAGATAGCTTTGATTTACACACAGCGCATGTGTTCTTCAGGTCGTGCTTACCAGGTTTTTCATGAAAGCCGAAATGTGCCCAGATGTCAGCTTTTAAAGTAGTTGGAGCATTTTAATTACTCGCACTCGCCTCCCTCTGCCATTGTATTCTACCACGACACAGCACGTACGCGACAAATGACGTCAGAAAAGAATCAGTACATTATAATGGGTTATGGTCTATTACTCAACCGATAACGAATCGTCCTCGTCTGCATCGCGATGCATCGTAGAAACGATTAATTTCGACACCCCTACACAACCGCGATAGAGACGATAGCCTAAAATCTCTACCGGTTGACAGATTTCTAACCGTTAATTGACCGTTCACAAAGACCCGCCCCCTTTAGTTTCTGTTGCTATGTGCGACAAGCCATGGCGCTCTCACACCACACACGTTCTCACGTAGAGAAAATACATCGTGGAGCAAAGAGTACACGCCGACAACACGCCAACACGCGTGACAACACGCCGACAGACTGGACAGAGCAAGTTTTGATATGAAACAAAGTCTCAACTTTGAAATTGTAATTTTTTTTAAAGAAATTTAAACAATAAATACTGTTTTGTGGCTCTTTAATGTGTTGTGATCACTGTAGCGCCTCAGTTAAAGCTGCTCGTGAACCGATCATCTCTTCCTTCTACTTCATTGATAAGCACGAAATAAACATGAATGAACACTAAAAGAAATGTTGTTTCAACCGCGGAAAGACGTCAGTACACACCGTTTTTCCAAGTTCAAGTCCACTGACGTTAATCTACTTACTCTCCTGACTGCTTGGTCAGATCGCCTGTCAATCAAACTTGCAGCGAAGGGTGAATTGTGTCTACCGATATATCGTCCACCCCTGTGCTTGGTACGTTTTTCAAACCAAACTTGGGTCTTCAGGCTGACAAAGATTAAATCCCGTCTGGCTAGCGCTCTTTCCATTATGTTTATGCATTAGGTCAGTAGGCGGAGAGTGGTCTTTTGCGGCTGATCAAACGCATTCGACCACCAATGTGTTTTCAACTACGTCTGGAAGTGTTCGAAAATGGAAAAGTTCCAAATGTTTTAGACCCAGTTTACACCTGTATTTAGCGCCGTCCACTTGTGATACGATTGACCAAAAAGGATCTTAGTACTAGGTGTAAACAGGGAGTAGAATCACTTTTTAAGTGAACGATACCTCAACATTTGTCTCCAGAGGAAATCTACCGATTTCTCCATATCAGGGCAGAACATGAGACATCCAGCCACTGTTTAGTCTGTCTGGATATGTCTCGGCAGTGGGAACTTGATTGTAAACGCTGCTCGTAATCTGTCTGACCTGCATTACGAATGGATGATGCTTGGAGGAAAGGTTCTTTTCCAAACTAGTCTTTCCAAAAAACCTTGTGTAACCGAAGCGTGTGTCACAGATGAATCCTGTCTGGTGAGGGTGAGCAGGTTCTTGTGGCATGTGGCAAGAGGGATCAAGGCATCAATTGCATATTCTTTCTGGCTTCATTAGTGAGTCAGAAGGAGCCTGTCTCTTTACATTACGTAGCAGCGTCCTGATTTGTATTCTACACGTCACACTTTTAACTTGAGGTTGAAGTGTTTCATGCTGTTATGCAGCTATGCTTTAGGAAAATATTCAGGTTGAACTCACCTACTGGACTTCAATGCATAACTCGTCCTTCACCTTGTGGATATAAATAGCACGGACCATTTGAGGAGTTGTTTTGCCTTCTAAACTATTGTTGAAACTATATTTTCTGACAAAGCCACTAATCTGGTTAAGCTGTATTTTGGAGCTTTGTTGTTTTGGCTTTTTAGATTTTGTTTTTGGATCCATGTGGGCCGTTGGCATGCTGGGCTGTTGCTAAATTCCTTTCGCACATCATATGTGAGCCGTGTTAGGAAACGCCTCACACAGGGGCTTAAAATGAGTTTAAAGCATCCATTTTCCTGCCATAAAACATTTGGGGACAGTTTTACACTTTTAAATTAGTTTTTACTACCCGACAAATTAGTTTAAGGTCAACACGAAACAGCATTCACAATCTGTTTTATTGTTTTATGGGATATTCACTAAGGAGAAAAAATAGAGGGCTTTATTTTATCCAGTTTGGTTTTAGTTTTTTAATTTATGTTGGTCATTGGGGGGTGTAAAACAATAAAACTTCCTCATCAATCATCATCTACTTTAATTGTCAAGATTTTCACTGAATATATGAGTTATATTTACAGTAGTTCTGCTCATCATTGAAGTGGCATTTTGGACAGACACAATTACTGTTATGCAACTTGATTTGCTTGTTTTGTGTTTCTCAAAGAATCGCAATGCTTTCAAACAACGCAGGGAGAGTAACTGATGACAGAACTTTCATTTTGGAGTGATCCCCCAAATCAGACATCATATGTGACCTGTGCTGGCAAAATTAGTCGCCATGAGCACATTTTCAAAAATGAGTTATTGTTATTTTCACAATGACGTATGATTTGTTTGAATCAGACAAAAAATGACTGAGCTACACGTTTGAAGTCTACACAGTCAGCAAAGTCAGTTGTTAAAGTTTTCTAAAGGTTCCAAAACAAAATCTCCTAGCAACCAAAGCATCAAATTTGGCACACATGAAGTCAAAACTCATATCCATAGGGGAAAAAAATATATTCAACTTTGATTAACAATATAAAACAGACAGTCTATATAAGACCTACTGTACCGCACAGATCTAATTTAACACATCAGATGTTTTTCCCCAACAGTTAACCGAACGTTTATTTAAGACATAACAGATAATGTTTGTGTAACAGGGTTCGAAGTTATGGGAAGAAGGAGGCGGGAACTGACGATCATTTAACAACTTTAATGAATAAATAAACAAACTGATAGTAAAAATGGCAGCGTCCTTCACTGTCACTCCTTTTATGTTTCCGTCGCTCCTCCGTGAGAGATCCAAGACCGGTGTGACGTGCAGCTGGCGCTCGTCATCAAATCAGGCACTGGACTCGCGCCGCTCTCTCACGGCTTTCGCCCGCCCTGCTTGCCACAGTTTGCTTGAATACTCGCCAAGACAGATATTTTGAAATGCTGTAATTCTGTTATCGGGATTCGGGATCGTGCTCTGATTCGTCTCTGTGCACTTCGGATCTGTCAGTCAGCGCGAGTAAAGGCCCTTTCACACCAGACGCATAACGAAAAAGTGAAGCGGAAAAACAAATATTTCGTGTACGAATAGTTCGCGTCAAAACCACAATTAGGTTGGAAAAAAAAATCAATGAGTTTTAACTCAAAAGGTGATCGTTGTCTGTAGCCTACAGTGGGCAAACAGCTGCAACTGTACACCTGTAATCTCGTGAGAAATGCGATACCTGGCAAAGGTTCCCTTACGAGAGTACTCTCGTATTGCGTTTTGCTAAAACGCTATGGGGGAATTCCTTTCCTCGAGATATTGAAGCAAATTTTTATCCAAAAATACCATGTACACGCAGTGCAGCTGCACAGCTCTCAGCAGGAAGCAGCTGCGTGCTGATTGGCTGTGCCGCTGCAACTGCAGCAACCTATGGCGAGACCGTGGGGCGGGACGGACCAATCAGGTCCTTCCAAATTCCCGCCACAAGGGGCAACAGAATTTGCATAGCCAAGGGTATATAAGACCCACTCTCGCAAGGTTAGTCAGATTAATTCTTCTTCAGCGACTTGCAATCGTTGAGCTCCGGATCGAAGCCCGCCGTCGACACGCACCCAGCGGAACACGCAGCCTGAGGATGTCGGATTCTCCGCCTTCAGCCTGCCTTCCAGCTGCGCCATCCGGCGTTAAAATATCCTTTATACTATGTATGTGTGTTTATGATATGTGCGTTGCTGCCAACGCCACTTCTAAGAGCTTCTAGCTCTCCACCTCTCTTCTCTCGTGCCGCCGCGTGTTTACGCCGCGAACAGAGAACATTGGTCCTCCGCCGCTTCAAATAAAGCCGAGGACAGACGGAGCGCTCCTCTTCTCTCGTTCCGTCGCGCTAAGGCGCCGCGGACAGAGAATGTGATACCCCACGGAGCTCTCCCTTTCTCTCGTTCCGTCGCGCTGAGAAGCGCCGCGGACGGAGAAGGTTTTCCCCGCTGCACTGATGACGCCGCGGGCATACAGAGTTTCACTCCTTCCTCTCTCATCCCCACCGCTCTAAATGGCCGTGGACAGAGAACATTATATCCCCGCTGCGGACATACAGAGCTCTCCCTTTCTCTCATTCCGTCGCGCTGAAACGCGCCGCGGACCGAGAAGGTTATATCCTCGCTGCGCTGACGCCGCAGATATATGGAGCTCTCCACGCGCCTCCCTCTCTCTCCTCCGCCACTCTAAATGGCCGTGGACAGAGAATGTTATTCCCGCTGTGCTAATGGCTCCGCGGGCATACGGGGCTTTTCACTCGCTCCTTCTCTTACTCCGCCGCCCTGAAATGGCCGCTGACAGAGAATGTGATACTGCCGCCACGCGGATGGAAGATGTGCACTTCTACACACGAGTGAACTCAACATAAGCTCTCCTCACTCTTCCTTCTCTCTCGCCCCGCCGCCCGGATATGCCGCGGGCAGAGAATGCTAGAGGAGAGACATGCGAACTCAGGCTGCTGGATATATCGAGAACGCGCTTACGTCACAGCCGTTCTCGCTGCAGCGCGTGCTTGCTGCCAAAGGTAAACAGCCTTATATGGCAGCGCGCGCTCTCTGCACAGCGCGCGTTCGCTGACTAGAGCGCGTCATAACACGCGCTCTCCGTCTGAGCATAACGAGGTCATAAAATGGCTGCCAAGCTTGCGCCTTTTTCCCCACAAATATCACTTCTCCCAGTTCCCCTATTCAGGCGGCTGGAGTGGTTCAACACTGTAGGCAATGTGTCCACTACATAGTGTGCACTCCTGCATAAGCACTGTTAATTCAGTGCCACAAATCACTCAATAAACCTGATATTCTCCCAGTTCCCTTAGTTCAGGTGACTGGAGATGTAACATTGCAATAACTAGCCTGTGGTCAAACATGCTCAGTTGCACATTGACGCTGTTATGCGTTTACCACTGTGAATTCGCTCGCTGGCGTACGCCGCGAATACTCTAATGTAGTGGCGCCCATTATACAGTGCGCGCCACCACACATTATTTACAATGAATCGGAGCTTTCTAGTGGCTAGGTAGACCCGCGCCTGCAGAGCACGCGCTATCCATTAGCCCTGCCGCTAACGTGCACGTGGACTAATCCGCAAGAATGCGTCCACTTTTCAGTAACACTATCTAAACACAGTGTTACGAGTTCGTCTGTAGGCAGGTGCCAACATCAAAGTTGTACCCCTACACTCAAGCGCTTCCCTATGTTCCCCAGCTCCCTGCACTCAGGCGGCTGGAAACATTATTCCTACAATCGACGAGCCCGCAACAAACGCGCTCGCCTGTACACATACACCATTTCCCCGGCGACACAAAGCGTTCGCCACTATTCTGCGTTCTCCGGCCCCCTGCACTCAGGCGGCTGGGAACACTATTTCCCTATTTACTATTTATGAGCCTGTGAGCAACGTGCTCTTCTGTACACAAACACAATCCCCTTGGTAAGCGCCACTTCCAAGGCGACCCAATAAGGCGTGCGTCACCATTCAGTGCACGCCGCCTCTCACAGTGCTACTAGCACAATGCATTCGGGCTAACAGGTCCCTGTTACTCAGTGACCCGCCCCACAAATTAATTCAACCCTTGGCTTCGATAACAAGGTTACTCGCTACAGTTCGCTCGCATACCACCGTGCTTTCGCACTGTGGTAGAGACAGCGGTGAGAAGTGACATGAGTCACGTGCTTCGAACCGAAATATCAAACTGTTAAATTAAGGGAGCGGTGGAAACCGTGCACCCCTCACAGAGCGAGTCAGGCTTTTACAGTCGCTACTTCCTTGTGCCAAAAGAAGGGTGGTGGTCTCAGGCCATTCTAGATTTCAGACATCTGAACAAAGCCCTTATGAAGCGCCCGTTCAGAATGTTGAGAATGAAACAAATCCTCGCGCACATCCGCCGGGTGATTGGGTTTTCACTGTGGATCTAAAGGATGCCTTTTTCCACATACAAATAGCCCCTCATTACAGGCCATTCTTGAGATTCGCCTTCGAGGGGAAAAGTTTACCAATACAAGGTGCTACCTTTTTGGTCTATCTCTGACTCCCCGCACGAAGTGCATGGAAGCGGCGCTAACCCCGCTGAGGCTTCGGGGAATGAGAATTCTCAATTATCTCGACGACTGGCTCAGAATAGCTCCGTCAGAGATAGTTATTAAACCACAGATCTTGGCTTCTCAACCATTTAGAATGCTTGGGACTCCGAATCAACGTGGCAAGAGTTTATTGTCTCCCACACAGAAAGTTTCGTTTCTGGGAACAGTATTGGACTCACTGCAGATGAGCGTGTGACTGACGTCACAGCGCGCGCTCTCTGTTCAGATCCGAGCGGTTTCCCTCAGGTCCGGTGCACGCATTCCTCTCAAACACTTTCAGAGGATGCTGGGTCTCATGGCCTCGGCGGCGCTAGTTCTCAGACTGGGTCTGTTGCACATGCGCCCCCTACAGCACTGGCTGAATCGCCACGTTCCAGCTCACGCATGGCTCTCGGGCCGATTGCAAATCAAGGTAGACCACAGCTGTGTGTTGGCTCTGGCTCCTTGGAAAAATCCCGTCTGGTACCAGACGGGCGTGAGTTTGGGCACTGTTACGAAGTGGAAAGTTATCTCGACAGATGCATCCAACCTAGGTTGGGGAGCCCTTCACGAGGGCAGGCCAGTCTCCGGTCTCTGGTCAGACTCGGAGAAGAGCCTTCATATAAACTGTCTAGAGATGAAAGCGGTCACGCTATCGCTAAGAGCTTTCCTTCCGTACATAAAGCACCACCATGCCCTGGTCCGAACGGACAGCAGGTCGGTGGTAGCCTATATAAATTGCCAAGGCGGTCTGAAAATAATCGATCTGCACACAATGGCGTAAGAAGTCCTAATATGGGCAGAGCACAATACGCTGAGAGCGACTCATGTGCCAGGCATTCTGAATTTGGGTCCGGACATGCTGTCCAGGTGCAATTCAGACAATTGGGGCAGTTCTTGGAGAGGCAAAAGTGGATCTTTTCGCCTCACAAGGCTATGCTCAATGCCGAATATAATTCTCCAAGCACAAGGATGCGTTGGCCCACGAATGGCCCAACCTTCCTCTTTATGCTTTTCCCCCAATCTCAATGTTACCTCAGGTCATAGAGAGGACTAGGGAGAGCAGATGCGCTGTGCTTTAATAGCCCCGCTTTGGAGAAATCAACCTTGGTTCTCACTACTGAATCAGATGTCGGATACAGATTCGTGGCCGGTCCCGCTGAGGAGAGACCTCCTCATGCAGGCGGAACGGCAGATCTGGCATCCCCGTCCCGATCGATGGGCGCTTCATGTCTGGCCCATCAGCGGGTACATGAGAACCTCTCTGAAAAATTATTGAATACCATTACTGAAGCTAGAGCCCCCGCGACCAGGCGGCTCTATTCAGACAAATGGTCAGTCTTTTCGGACTGGTGTAAAGCGCGAAGTCTGACCCCACAGGATTGTGAAGTGTCAGAAGTGCTTACATTTTACAAGAGCTTCTGGACGCGGGTCGTTCCCCCTCCACGCTCAAAATTATGTGGCTGCTATAGCAGCGTATCACATTCAAGTGAACGGACTAACATTGTTCGCTTCCTTAAAGGGGCTAGAAGGCTTCACCCACCTCGCCCCCTCTTCAGTCCTTATATGGGACTTGTCCAGTGTCTTGGATGTCATGAAGAGCTCTGCACTTGAGCCTCTGCATTCGGTGAGCTTTAAGCTCCTGTCACTAAAGACCGCTTTTCTGCTGGCGATCGTCAGTTAAGCGAGTGGGTGATCTGCACGCGCTCTCTGTGAGCGCCTTCGTGTCTGGAATTGGGCCAAACGACTTCAAGTCGTCCTCAAACCAAGACATGGATATGTACCTAAGTGCTTTCAACTCCGTTCAGAGCACAGGTCATTTCACTCTCAGCACTTTCATCACAGATAGATGAAGAAGATGCTAATTTGCTCTGTCCTGTCAGAGCGCTGAGGATATACATGGAGCGTTCCGCTGCTTAGGCAACTGAACAGCTCTTTGTATGCTTTGGCGGCTGCACCTTAGGGTGCGCGGTTACAAAGCAGACCTTGTCACGATGGATAGTAGATGCTATCTCGTTGGCTTATGAGTCTAAAGATCTCAGCTGCCCTTTAGGCATTAAAGCCCATTCTACTAGAGGCATGGCCTCTTCGTGGGCTTGGTCTATTGGCATTCTCTAAATGATATCTGTGTGGCGGCAGACTGGGCCTCCCCGTCCACTTATCAGATTATATTAGATGTCCCGGCCTTATAGGCTGGGCTTCTTGCTGTGTACAGTTTTAACCCCTTAAGGCTCGAAAAGTCCGGTCTGGGTTAAGTATTGTATAAGTCATAGCACATTCCTTATACGGCTCGAATTATCTGGCCATTCATTATTCCTGGCCCGACTATGTCCGGTCTATATATTATATTACACGTATATCGTGTTCATTCTCATTAAGGGCTTGACTCAGGTCTGGCTCATTTTGGGACTTCTTGATATCATATTACGGGCCCACCTAGGGTGGCCTGGGTTTGGTGTCGTCGGCGTTAGAGCCGTTAAGCAAGCACGGCGTTTTGCATTGGTCCCCCATAGCGTTTTAGCAAAACGCAATACGAGAGTACTCTCGTAAGGGAACGTTTCGGTTACTAACGTAACCTCGGTTCCCTAAGATGAGGGAACGAGTATTGCGTTTTGCTTGCCGTGCTTGCTCACTTGCTCAGGAGTCGCTTCAGTCGATTAACCTGACTAACCTTGCGAGAGTGGGTCTTATATACCCTTGGCTATGCAAATTCTGTTGCCCCTTGTGGCGGGAATTTGGAAGGACCTGATTGGTCCGTCCCGCCCCACGGTCTCGCCATAGGTTGCTGCAGTTGCAGCGGCACAGCCAATCAGCACGCAGCTGCTTCCTGCTGAGAGCTGTGCAGCTGCACTGCGTGTACATGGTATTTTTGGATAAAAATTTGCTTCAATATCTCGAGGAAAGGAATTCCCCCATAGCGTTTTAGCAAAACGCAATACTCGTTCCCTCATCTTAGGGAACCGAGGTTACGTTAGTAACCGAAACGTTAATGTTGATTGAATAGCTAATGACATCAACTGGACGTTTCGTCACCTTTGTTTCCTTGTATGTGATTGGTTTAAGCCTTTTCTGTCACTGCGAGTGTTTAAAAAAATCGACATCGAAATGAAAAAAATAAACATTGTTTTTTCGCCGCAGCACATTCGCGTTAGGTGTGGAAGCACTCATTACACAAACAGCTGATCCAAAAATAAAACCATCGCGCAAATTATTTGCGCGTCAAAATCGTGTCCAGTGTGAAAGGACCTTAAGATCATTTTTTATGGACAAGGGAAAGGTACTCCTCTCAGAAAACTTACAAATAAAGATACTTTTAGATGTTGAATAGCTATTTGGAGCACTTGGTTTGCTAGATAAGGGCTTAATGAACTCATTATTGTGAAAATGTATCAAAATTGAAAATTTTCACATTTTTCACATTCCAACTCATTTTTCCAGCATGGGTCACATATAATGACAGTTGACTTCCGTGCAGTTCTACATTTTCTTGAGATGGAGAAAACAGAAGTTCAGTGATTCTCCACTGGATAATGTTCATGAAAGATTCAGGCACAAACTGTAAAGTGTGGCGTTCTGGAAAGCATTTCATGAGTCACCGCTGACCTTTTATTAGATCTGAGCAAAGGGTTTTGTGATTTTGAACATTTCTCTCAGGTTTCTGTCTGGCAGCGGGCGCAGAGACATTTTAGAAGTTTCCTCAAATGGCCCGTCCTTTCAGGACAAACTACATCATGTTTTGGAGTCATACTTTGTATTACTTTGCTGTTTTTAAATCAGAGTGTATCTGTTCTCCTGTCAGTTTTAAGCTGGGATGGAGAACGGGCTGGCAGTGGAGTGGGCATCAGAGATGGGTTGTCTGAACAAGTCTGACAGAAACACTGTGTGGAGGGACATCAGAGCTCTGTCGAGATTCTTTTTTGAATGAACCCCATACCCTTCAGTATTGCGTTTTGGCACTTAACTCGTCCCACATTGCACTACAGACTTAAATTTACTCCTTAATTTCTGAGCTCATATAAATGTTTTTTATTGCCTCTCTGGATAGTTGTGATCTCTGGGTGACCCGAGGGTGAGGGGTGATCCGGTCTCACAGCTGTTACCCAAACGCTTTAAGATTACTGGATTTTGAAGGATTACCACCCAATATGAGTGTAATTTCACATGAACTTATGGCCTTACAACAACAGCAGAGCTTTAGACCCACTTAGACGTCTGATTGGTTATTATAGTGCTGTTTTTCTTAAGTCTTAAGATGGTGTGAAGTTGAAGCTAGTCAACTTTCCTTGTGCTTTACTTGAATTGAGTTTCAGTATTGTCAGTGGTTCATGTTACATTTGGTTCCTGCTGCATCTGAAAGCAGTGATACCAAATAAACATGCCTCTGCAAAACTGATCTAGTGATTTGATTTGATTTGCCAAAATAAGTTAATATTTTCAAATGCAACCATTGATGTTCCTACTTGACTATAATATCCAACTGTTATCATTAGGCAGATCAGATGACCTCTGATTTCTGAACTCCCATTGGTCTTCACATCACTGTACATTTGCATAATATCTCCTCAACTTTGTTGCATCATCAGCAGTGGTTTCTGATATCCATGTTGCCTTGAAAATGACAACCCAGGCTCATTGGGAAAACGTGCCTCTGCAATTACTGCAAAACTCTAAAAACAAACCTATACATTTCAATGCACAAAATTTAGATTTATTTTAGCGTGGTTCCTTGCACAATATTAGATTATGATCTCAAAACACTTTTACTGTAGTGCATGTTTTGTAAACAAGTACATTTGGACATTTGCAATCAGGGGCGTAAACAGTTGGGGGGGGGCAATAAACATTACATTTCTCAAGAGCAATTTTTGAAGGGGACACAAATAATACAGCCCTGATTTTACGCTCCTGTTTGCAATACATAACCTGTTCCATATGTTTGGCTTTTCTGACATACTACACTTCAGTAGCTCGATGCGGATCACTAAGGTACAGGTTCCATGAAACACGAGTCACGACAGTAGAGCTTGAAAACTGTGTAGAAACAGCTAAAATGCTTCAGCATATGTCTTCATCTCACTTTTGCGTTTGTTAACACTTTTTCAAACGTGGTAGAGCATTAACCTTTTAGTGCCAGTCCAGGGTACCAGACTTTGACCAAATGGTTGCTTTTTGCAAACTTTTTTCCTGTCGGTGTGACTGAATTTTATCAGAGGTCGCACTGATGCAACCAGCACATTGCCCAACTGATAAGAGCTGCCTTTTATGTTGCATATGAAAAACGGCAAACAAAAACGAAAGTGACCGCGCGGACCGTATATAAGTTCAAATTCTCTGTTATAAACCATAGGCTAGATATCGGTTCAAACTGCGCTGACGTGGAAACCAGGCCATGTACGAACAAGTTCGAAAAGGCTTTTCAGTCCACAAATCAGCAACATTCACCATGGATTTAATGTAGTAACGCTAACTGTAACCATGGCATTGTGGCAGAAATAGTCAAAGTTTTTATATGATTCATTTCAGGGTTTCTACAACCTTTTGAGAGTGAAATTCAAACACTTTTCAGGGACTTTCATGTGCACACTTTTCCCAGCACTTCAAAACTCGAAATATTATCCCACATTTTTTATGTTATTTGTAATGTGATAATTTGTCAAACTAAAAGTTTAAACACGTATAAAAC
Organism: Gobio gobio; assembly: GCF_949357685.1. Taxonomy (NCBI): domain Eukaryota; kingdom Metazoa; phylum Chordata; class Actinopteri; order Cypriniformes; family Gobionidae; genus Gobio; species Gobio gobio. The sequence continues at coordinate 39,257,540 of NC_137106.1, forward strand.
CTAAAACTTGTTTCAAAAACTTTTATTTAAAATAAAAAAAACATGAAATTACCACTATAACCAGTAGATGAAGGCAGAGGAGCATTTATTGTCTTACTAGCCATTTCCACTCCCTAAATATGTAAAAAAGTAGTCTCATGAAAAACAAAAACTTTTTGAATTACACAGAAAGCAAGTAAAGAGCGCTCTTTTTATAATTACTGTCGGTCAGTATGAAACTATAAAAAATAGATAAAAAAGGTGAATATTTAAATGTTCCCTTAAAAAAAATAGGTTTTTGCACATTACTGTAGTCATAAGTTAATTTGATTGAATTCAAGCTCAGTGCTTTGCTGTCAAATTTCCAATAAACAAACATGTAATATTATTAGTAACTGCACTTATTAATGCAAAACAATAGTAACTTTGATTAAAAATCCCCCTCAGCGCCACCAAATCAGGTGCCACCATCTGTAGAACCGGTGCTACTTCTCTCAAATGTTAGGGTTCACACCCGGGTTTGATTGACGTCAGAGTTCGTTTGGAAGTGAACGCTGTCTTCCGAACTCGGGTGCGCACCCAGGAACCGTACCCGAGTCCGCTTAAAAAGGTGGTCTGGGGTTTGGTTCATGTCAACTCGGGTAGGGTTCGCTGCTGATGTGAACGCAATCGTACTAAATTGGGGAAGTGAACCGCTATTAATGACATATGATTTGATAAAAATGTGTGTTTGTGTGTGTTTTACTGATTTTGCTGACGAGCGTGACTGACATACTGCAAGCAGAGAGCTGTAGATCAAATTTCTGCTCGTCTTCAACGTTCTTTAGAGCATTTGCAGTACATTTGCAGCAGATAGACGCAAGTGCCATTACGTACTGAATATTTGGTAACAAAACCAACAGTTAAAAAATAATAACGAATGTTCGGCAACTGGAATGATTCGGCCGAAAATAGCAAAAATTGCACAAAATTGGCAGAATAAATTTAACCGAACAGTGAGGTTTTTGATGACGCGATCAAATATAGCAACCAGCACGTGTGAGAGAGGTGTGCATGCTTCTAAATGCAGCAAACTTGTCGGAAGTGTGGAACCATTAAAGTGTCTGAGATAGAAGCAAAAATTGCCGTTTGCAGACACTAAGCACCCTCAAATGCAAGCAAGAGCACCCTAAATCGATACTGCAAATGCTCCAGTGCATATTTGTGTCTGTAGAACGTCAAATGTATCAATTTACAACGTGTTTCTGCAGCAGTGACATGCTCGCAAAACCTCTCATGAACAAACAAACAAAGTGTTGACCTGAATCGACGTAAGTAAGATATTTATCGTGCATTGTTAGCAGCTTCATAGAACTTTGTACTTTGTGAGATTGCGATGAACTGACTTTCGAGTCTACAGTCTAATCCATTTTTGTTTTTCATGTTGCAAAAAGGATTAATGGCCAATTGCACGCTGCAAAGTTTCAGAAGTGACATAGTGAAATAGTAACGCATTAAAGCAATGTAAAGGCAGACTATTAGATTAATAGAAAAATATGTAAAATATTTTTGAATTTCTAATTAAAGGGTTAGTTCACCCAAAAATGAAAATTCTGTCATTAATTACTCACCCTCATGTCGTTGGACACCCGTAAGACCTCCGTTCATATTCGGAACACAAATGAAGATATTTTAGTTGAAAGCTGATGGCTGAGAAAGGCTTCACACAGGCCTCCATTTGCATTCAGTACATTGACACTTCCAAGATCCATGAAAGGCACTTAAAACGTCGTTACAAAGTCTATCTCACCACAGTGGCTCTACAATAATCATACAATGCGACGACAATAGTTTTTGTGCGCAAAAAAAAATCAAAATAACACCTTTATCCAACTTGTTCTCGACTTCCGTGTGTGCCTCCACGACGCATGCGCGAGAATATGACGCAGATCCGGCGTTCAGACATATGACCCAGAAGCGATTTGTTTACGAGCAGAGGAAGACGCGCGTGTCTAAGCTGTTGGATTCTACATTGATCGTGCTTTAGGTTTCGGCGTAGTGCTCAAAATGGGGCTTAAGTGTGTATTTCATGGATTCCCGAACGCCGGCGCTACGTCATATTCTCGCGCATGCGTCGTGGAGGCACACACGGAAGTCGAGAACAAGTTGGATAAAGGTGTTATTTTGATTTTTTTTTGCGCACAAAAACTATTGTCGTCGCATTGTATGATTATTGTAGAGCCACTGTGGTGAGATAGACTTTGTAACGACGTTTTAAGTGCCTTTCATGGATCTTGGAAGTGTCAATGTACTGAATGCCAATGGAGGCCTGTGTGAAGCCTTTCTCAGCCATCAGCTTTCAACAAAAATATCTTCATTTGTGTTCCGAATATGAACGGAGGTCTTACGGGTGTCCAACGACATGAGGGTGAGCAATTAATGACAGAATTTTCATTTTTGGGTGAACTAACCCTTTAATCTTAAACGTCTCACTGCTGTGGTGGAGCCGTTGCTTAGCCTACATCTGCACTAATAGAGCACCCTCAGTGATGCGATTATGATACCTACCTGTAGGCATAATAGGCCTAAGATAAGATGGTATAATATATATATTTTTTTACATTTAAAAAATATATATTTTAAGTTATATTGTGCTTTGCATGTCTGCTAGAATGCTAAATTCTGTTTTAAATAAATATATTTCAATTGTAGTTTTGTAATTAATTTTTTTCTTTAAAAAAACAAAACAAGACAAAATGGTAAAAAGCTATTTTTTTACTATTTAATTTATGCAATGGTGAAAAAATTGGCAAAATAAATGGGGGAAAAAAATCGAAAAACCACGTTCGGTATTCGGCTTCGGCCTTCGGCCAAGTGTTTTCATTTCAGTGCATTCCTAAACAAAAATATAAAAGTGAGTTGAACAACGCCACCTTCTCGCTCGCCGTCGTTACTAAGCTGCTGCTTTGATGACGCAAACACACCCCGGTTCGGACCCAAATAATATAATATGAACAAAGTCCAGCGGGGGCGGGGGGAGGGGGGAATTGAACTCTGATTCGGTCCAGGCAATCGAACCAACTGTGAAAGCACCCTTAATATCCAAAATGCCGCAATGCATTCAACCAACAAACTTATTAAAACGTTGCCAGATTCACATTCATCTTATCTCGATAAAATGTAGCTGCTTTTAGTGCCACTTACTGATTATTTCACTTTTGAAAGTGAAACTGCAAGAAGCACTGCAATATAATTTTCCAGAAAAGTCACTACAGGCATGTTTTTCATCCTAATTGATTAGTAATAGTTTTGCCACATATCAACTGCATGTTTAATTTAAATAAGCCATTTTTGCAAATGCCTGCTCTGGAAATGGCTTGGGTTTTGCTGGTACCCGAGTACCACAATTATAACCAAAAATAGAAACCATGTGTACCAGTCATCACAACACCACTGGAGTCGAGTAAAGATTCTAGATTAATTTGTAGAACATGCTCTGCATCAAATCGATCTTGATGGACCATCTTTGATGTAACAGGTTCAAAGTCATTCTAGGAAATTGGGATGTGCCATTTGAGGGTGGCTGTCCTTTTCATTGTCTGTTCCATTGCACAATCAATTTGTGTTGCCGTCGGCCTCTGTCTTTCTGCATGGATGCTTTGAACAAGCACGTGCAACGTTAGGGTTTTACTGTGTTAGCAGAACAGTTAATATAATAAAGGATTGTTGTAAATGACCTAACAGCCCGAGCTGGAGTGGATGTGTTTGATTGAAATATGACAGACTGATTTGGTTCAGTGTGTTACGATACCAGGCAAGTTCGGAATGTCCCTTAGGACCAAAATCTTATGTCACAGGATGAGTAATTTAATGTCGGTATTTAATAACCATGTGGTGGTAATCCTTTTTTGGATAAACTATTGTATAATATACATGTACATAGGCCTACTGATCGATCAGGCATAACATAATGACCACTGACAGGTGAAGTGAGTAACACTGATTATCTCTTCATCACGGCACCTGTTATATATTAGGCAGGGATATATTGTCCTCAAAGTTGATGTGTTAGAAGCAGGAAAAATGTGATTTGAGTGAGTTTGACAAGGGCCAAATTGTGATGGCTAGACGACTGGGTCAGAGCATCTCCAAAACTTCAGCTCTTGTGGGGTGTCCTCAGTCTGGGTGTTACTTTGACATGTACCACCTACCTAAGCATTGCAGACCATGTACACCCTTTCATGGAAACTGTATTCCCTGGTGGCTGTGGCCTCTTTCAGCAGGATAATGCACCCTGCCATTAAGCAAAAAATGGTTGAGGAATGGTTTGAGGAGCACAACAACGAGTTTGAGGTGTTGACCTCCAAATTCCCCAGATCTCAATGTGGGATGTGCTGAACAAACAAGTCCAATCCATGGAGGCCCCACCTGGCAACTTGCAGGACTTAAAGGATATGCTGCTAACATCTTGGTGCCAGATACCACAGCACACCTTCAGGGGTCTATAGTGGAGTTCATGCCTCGACGGGTCAGGGCTGTTTTGGCAGCAAAAGGGGGACCAACACAATAGGACATAATGTTATGCCTGATCGGTGTGTAAATATGTATATTGTGTGTAAATATTTAACTCACTAGTTTAGTTTTGTTATAGTTTAGTTAGTTATTTATTTATTTTTTGGAATACGAAACTGTCTTTTGTATTTTTTTGTGAGCCCAGTGAGTTGATTCAATTTTTTTCCAAACATTGAAGCTACTTTAATCTCGCTTTGCACAATAATGCCATTCAGTGATTGAATCTTGTATTCTGCTCTCTAAAACACTGGTACTGTATGTTTAAAATTTTAATTATGAATACTCTAAACATGCGCTGCATAAGTTATAATGAATGGATGTTGTGCACACCCTTTTGGTGGGTAAATGTTCAGAGGCAGGGTCATTTTGCTCCATGTACAGCATCTGTTTTAGGTTTCTGTGAGTAGACAGACGGGATGGAGATCCTCTTTAATGCAGAGCAAACACAGCTGTGTGTCGTGAAGAGCTCTTCAACACGAGTCGCTCTTTAACAACCCTCAAACATCTATACATTTGTATTACACACAACAAACATGCTTAAAGAACCATTCTACAATTTTCTTTTAATTGATGTTCCTGCTCTTATTGTACGTAATCGATGAGTGTTTGCTATTTAAAAAAAAAAAAAAAATCTAAATATTTTGTCAAATATGATCAACTTTATCTTCCTTTTAATTTTCTGTAAATAAAATACAATACAATTAAAGTCATAAGTTGTGCTCTGAACTTTAATGATATTTGGGGTAGAACCAGGATAGAACTAAAACTGGTTGATATTGACAGTTTGTCATTTGAAAGTCGCAGTGATCATTATACCAGACTAGAAGATCATAATAATATGTAATTTTTTTTGAGGACTGACACATCATTTCCACTTGGGTGAAAGCTGCTAGTTATCTCCCTTCTGTACTGACTCTGGTTTCCGCTGGCAGACGGCCATTATATCCGGTGGACGGACACAGTTGATCTCACACTTGGTTGCAAGTTTAGTTCTTTCTTAAAATGAGCTTTTTTTATAGTCATATTTTGTTGGTTTAATCTATTTAATGTAGCTTTTTTTGGGTCTAGTAACCCAAAACATTCAGCATCCAATTTCATTGTCATTTTCATTACATTCCACGTGTCAAATCTCTTCCCACTGCTTTTGGGAACTGCTACAGGTACTAAATGTGCAATATTCGCTTTTTAGGCTCATTTTATTCAGTGGGATATTAGTCAGTGTTCATTTTACACTCGATATTCCGAAACATAACTCACATGTGATGGAGAAGACAACCCTGTTCAGTGTCCGTAATGTACTTTTCCGCTGAATTCATATGTAAATATTTTCCTTTGTCTCCAAGAGCCGGGGCCCCTGGGAAGTGTCCTGTCATACAAAACCCTCCGATTGGACAAATCCCCGCTGCCACTTCCAAAACAATAGAGCGCTCTGTCATCTGTACTGTACCGCCATCTTTCAGAGAAATCGTTTGCTTCTCTTGAAAGTATCAAGCACTTTCAGACAGGAGGTGTCCAGCAGAAGCTAATCTGTGAATGGGGCCCGCGGCCCCTCGGTTCCTCACAGCTGACAGCTGTGTGTGTCTTTTCAGAAGGCCGTTTGTGAGATGTAAAGCTCATGCCGTGTTTGACCCCCATTCATCACGGAATAATAATGTCAGCCTGAGCTGTTGTGTGTTAGGATTTACCCTCACAGTAATACTTGGCAGATTTTTTAACTGAATTTGCACCATGATTTCAGTATCTTCCCTTTTTGATGGCAATGCCCTTAGATAAGAACAGACCAAGATGCACAATATTGGCGATCGTACACCAAATTAATTTTACTATTGTAGTATACTATAGTATACTACTTATAGCTAGCATTGAAAGCATGAGATCCCGCCCTCCCTTCAGAGCGTCTCTAAAGCCACGCCTCCTTAAAAACACATGATTTGGCACAGCAGGGAGCAAACAAAAGCATCACAAAAGACGGCGTTAAACTACCTCATGTCTCTAATGCTGAATCCGAAATCGCCCCCTATACCCTCAAATAGGGCACTATTTGAAGGGACACCCATTTGTAGTGGTGTCCGAAACCATAGTGGATGTTATTGAGTGCCCTCATTCAATCCCACATTGCACTGCAATAACGAGTGTACAGCCGAAGTACACTCAACGGCTGTCCGACTTCACACACTCGTTTTCATTCACTCCTTCAAGCAAACTATATTAATTGACTAACGTAGGGAATAGTGAATGAGGGTTTAGGGGGCAATTTCGGATTCAGCCAAAGATACCTCATGTCTCATAAACAACTTAAAGAGTTTTGACCTGTACAACCTGACTGCTGCAGATTCTTTACGCCGTTGATTGCCATTGAAATGCATTGAAATGAGTAAAATCCAATTGACAGTAGTCATGCGTGCACGCAGCATAAGCTCGATTTGATTCAGGAGGAACTGTAAAAAGCGGCTGCTGTTTGTTTGTGGCGCCCAGTGACTGACATCTGTCTAATTCTGCATAGCATGGAACGTACTGATGACGTGTGATGTTTGCACGAGCAGTTGCGCGGAGGTATGAAAATACATACATTGACAGGCAGGTAGGACATTGTATGCATATATATTAGGGGTGTAACGGTACACGTATTCGTACCGAGCCGTTTCGGTACAGGGCTTTCGGTTCGGTGCACGCGTGTGTACCGAACGGTTCCGAATGCAGTCTTTAACAGTAAACAGTCGGCTTGTTTTAAGCGTGGAACACACTTCAATCCTAGTTTCCACACGAACATATTAAGTATTCAGTCCATTTTATCACGAAATTCAAACGATAAATGGCTTTTTGACGCTCTTTAATGCGCCGTGACTGATCACTGTATGCATTATCACGGCGCATTACTTGATAAAGTTTTAAATATTGATATATTTTCTTACACAAACGCATCATTTTGCTTCAGAAGGCCTTTATTAACACCCCAGAGCCGTGTGGAGCACGTTATTTGACGGACAGATGCATTTTTTATGGACTTCAAAAACAGAGCAACTATTACTGCTATTATAATGCTTGGATTAGCCAGAACATTTTTAATATGACTCAGATTATATTCGTCTGAAAGAAGAATGTTATATACACCTAGGATGACTTGAGGGTGAGTAAATCATGGGCTGATTTAAATTTTTGGGTGAACTATCCCTTTAACCTGCTACTGATGTCTGGATTATGTAATGTATGTTTTAAATCTGTCATGAAAATGACAGACACGGTGTATAAATGATTATATTTCAACAACTAATTTGAGAAAAAAAATATTTTATTATTATATTTAGAAGTTAATGCAAAAACTGCATTAAGTGAAGTTTACATGTTTGCATACAATATGTTATTTGAGTGTTGATTATTATATCTAAACATAGATAGCAATTGAATTTAGGCAAATAGTTTTTGCTCCGTTGTTAACCTTTTAATATTATAGTAATGTAAGGGCTCCCTATATAGTTTACAGCATTATCTTTAAGAATTTTTTTAGTTATAATTGAATTCATTTAAGGACCGACAATTTTTTTTTCAGTAAACCACTGTTTAATAAAAAAAAATAAAAAGCTATTTTGTAAAACTGTTGTACCGAACCGTGACTTCAAAACCGAGGTACGTACCGAACCATCAGTTTTGTGTACCATTACACCCCTAAAATATAATATATATAATATTATTCCATATATTAAAGTCCACTTTTATTCTGTTTTCAACTGTTAAAATGACAAATAAATGCAGACTAGGCATGTTTGATTATACCATCTGGATGCTCAAGATTGATGGGGTTAATGCAGGTTTTAAACGGCTTATTGTACACGCAAGTTAATTGCCATTTTTAAACTAATGCACGCTGCTGCATAACGCACTCATACATCACGCACAGATTGCATGCACACAGATTCATTCAGTAGCGCAGAGATGTATTGTCATCAGTTCTGTGATTTATCAATAAAATAGCTTAGAAACGGCTCTAGCATACATTTCTTAGCAACTAAAACCCACAGCTTCACTATTAGTAGAGGTAGAATTCATTCACGCGCATTCACTCTCACTAATACATTCATATGTAATCTTTACTGTGATACTCTATCTGTATCTGAGCGAGCAAAAGAACTGACAAAATAAGCTGTTATGTAGGAGCAATAGCCTTGTGTGCAGCGCTGTGTAATATATGCCATAGCTGTGCACAAGGTCGAGTCTCAGCTCGAGGTTCAGGCTTATTGGTTCATTAATGACATCATCAGCGACTAGTCGACGTCAATTCTGCTTTCATCGCATAAATGCAGACTTAAAAAAAGTTGTTGAACTTCTAATAGTGACATAATGTAATTGATACAATTATTATTTGATGTGTCAAGTTACTCTATTTTGATTGCTGCCATAGATCAAACTGTTGAACTCACGAGTTACACGTTTGAATCAGTCGAACGATTACTGAAAGCTTTTGTTGCGGTAGAAATGTTACCGTATTGTTTTATTTAGTATGAAATTATAGTTATCAGAGATGCTTCCATTCACAGTTTCTTTAGTGCGTTTGTGAAATCGGAACCAGAATTTCTTGCAATTCTCATGAATATCTTATCAGTTGAACATTTTCAGCATGTCTGGCATCTACAAGCATGTAATTTGACACTCTGTGGTGGTTTTTGATCTGTTAGAAGTTCTCTTTTCTAAAGTGAGCGTGCTTTTTAACGGATTACACTGCGTCTGCAGTGAGCGTTTGCACTCTCACACCTCTCTGATGTTCGGCTGCTTCCTTCACATCAGCGCTGCGGCGGCTTGAAAGTAATCGGCTTTGTCCGACACTTCTCCCTCACACCTCTTACTCTCTGATGGATCAGTGGAGAGGTGAGCGGTGCCCGGCCCTTCGACTGTGCGTTTTTATTCTGGGGGGGGGGGGATGTGCACTTGCACATCTTAGCCGGCTCATATGCTCCCATCGTGCTGGTTAGGCGATGTAACCATGACAACGCAAATGCCTGGGGTCTCTGTATGATTTTGCTCGAAGGCAGGCAGAATGTGCAGCCATAATGCTGCCACGGTTTCTCTTGCTGGGACGGACAGAACAATCTCTTCGGATGTGGGGCGTGGACCAGGCACGTCTGTCCTGTTGAGACCCGTTTCTTGGCACAAAGACGTTTTCCATAAGATGAGACCCTCTTCTTAAAGGGTTAGTTCACCCAAAAATGAAAATAATGTCATTTATTACTCGCCCTCATGCCGTTCCAAACCCGTACAACCGAGGTTTTTTTCCAGACAAAAAAATACAGAAATCTCTCATCTTAGGGGGACATAAAGGAGGGATGCACTGTCATTCGAATATACTACCGGGTTTCTAGTGATACAAAGCTTAATGCTAATCGGTGAAGTAACCCTTTAACTGTTTGAGTTGTAATGTATATGCTGTCTACTAGTAATCTAAATAAGGACATGCCAGAGACTTTTGTTGCTTTTAGTGGTCAACCGATGTGTTACAGATCTAAAAACTTGACCGACTGACTTATATAATGCAATATGCTATACAATTCCAAATGAGAAATTAAAAGCAAAAACAAAAATAAATTACACAAATTTGTTAAAAATCCTAACTGCAGTAGGAATAAAAGAGCTTCTAAATAGCTCTGTAGAACACTGAGGCATCACTAATCTTCCACTAAATGAACTTTTAAGCCCACTAAAAATACCGTGTAGTGGATGACCTTCGGAAGACCGGATCATTTATAATTTTGCCCTTTTTCTCCTTTACACCGTAATCTCAAGTGAATCAGGTATAAGGTCAATAACCAAACCAGCCATTCTAATCAATTAATCGTATGTTTATCATCTACAGCGATACTACATCCCCATCAGAGCACTGCATAAAACAAAACACATGACCAGGATTCCCTGAGAGAAGACATAAAGAAGCTTCCTACCAATGCCAATGGAATTCATCTTCCTCAAAAAGAATAATCTTGACTGGCCTTATTAAAAACAGCCTCACTGTTCTTCTTCCAGTTTAGTTTACTGTCAAAATGGACAAGATATTTATAGGACTGAACTGGATTAATGGTTTTATCAACTAACCAGGCACGTTATTGACTATTTTATATACTCCAAATTCTCAAAACTATTTGATAAAATCCCCAAAAGTTTTCTTACTTAGTATTTTTCTTATTTTGCACTTCAAATCTATAAATATTTTAAAATTCAACATTTAATTGAGAGGCAAAATAGTAAAATAAATGGATTCAAATGAAGAAATACGTAAGTGCACTTTGAATTAAATTCATTTTTGGCTGATATTTTTTCTTATTTTAAATATAAATCTTACTTGATTTTAATAACTTTCTCAGGAAACAACATTTTGCGTCTTTAAATAAACGTATCTTGATTTAAAGAATGTTTAGATATTGGGTCACACTTTATATTAGGTGTACTTCACTATTTGCATCAAAAAATAAGTACAATGTATTTATTGTGGTCATATTGTATTGCAAAACACTTTTGCTACTATTGAGGAGGGATACGGGTAAGGTTAGGGACAGGTTTGATGGTATGGGTAGGTTAAGGTGTAGGTGTAATGCCGAGTTCACACTGCGTGATTTTAGGCCCAATTTTGACTCGCCGACAGGTTTTACGAAATCACAGACAAATGCCTTGTCTGGCTATCACCAGACCAAGCTCAATCTTTTAAGATTGAACATTGGTCTGGGGAATCTGCTCTGTATTTTATACTGCACAAGAGGCGTGATCAACGGGCATAGTTCAAATGACTCCGTACAAAATTGCATAGTCCTTCTTACACCAATCAGACCAACGATCCATCACTTCTCTATTGTCATCGTGTTAAAACCGCCAAAAGCGCGCCAGGTGGATAAGCCTCCTTCTCGCAAGCTGCAGGGCGAAATCAAATCGCCGGGCAGATTGGGCTGGGTTTACCCAGTCTAACAAATGCCTGAAATCATAGGCAAATCGGTGCCCATGAGATATTTGGCATGCTAAATATCTGGACCTGTCAGCGATTTAAACTCCTGCTGTGTGAAACGTGTTCTGACTTAAAAATACATCGGCGATAAACGACAGCCAATGAGAGAACAAGATACAGGGCAGCTGGAGGTTCAGGGAGGAGTTATAGATCAGAATATTAGTATTTTAATAGATACATTTACGATTATATCAAACGGAAACAAAGCACAAACATTTGCTTGACCAACCGCAGAAGTAGCACATTGCAAAATTATTTATTTACCTCAACAGAACACAATCATTGCTCCCTCTGTCTCCCCAACCATTTCCTCCGTCTCAAGGCCTGTACACACCGGGACGAATATCGCGCGCGCTTATCGCCACCGTTTTTCGGCGCGTCTTGAGTGTTCACACCCAAGCGATTTTCACTGGCGCTGCGCCGAGTGAACGTGCACATTCAGTCGATGCGCTCCCGGTACACAAGGTGGTGCTGCGGCACTTTAAGCCTCTGACACTCGCTTGTCACACAGAAGGAGAAGAGAGACAGTATTTACGTGCTTGCCAAAACCATAGACATATTATGTATATGGACAAAACCATTCACACACTTTTTGCTAACTGGCAAGCAGCATTAGCAATTCATCTTCTTCTTTGTCTACTTACTACTTCTTCGTCGTATCAATGTGTGCTCGGCAAGAGCGTTTTGTGCTTGAGCGCCACCAAGTCGTGTTTTACTGTCACTTCAGCAGCTCCAGGCACGTGAACAAAAGCGCCGATCTCATTGGTCGGCCAGTTTTTTACGCGCCGCGTCAAAATAAAAAAACGAACCCGAGGCGTTTTTTTAAAAATGACGCTTTTACGCCTGGCGTTTTGCGCGTCGGTGTGAACACTCACATTGGCGCCCATTGTTTAGTCCCGAGGCGGCGATAAACGCGTGCGAAAATCGTCCCGGTGTGAACAGGCCTTTACTCTTTGTTTTTCTCCTTTTTGCTGCAAATCAGCGCACAGCAAACTTTCTGCAGTTTATCATTTTTAATAACAATTCCAGTCTTGCGCAAGAACGTTCTGACGCATGCACAATCTCGCATTGTTTACTTGTCACATCTCAAGTGTGTTTGTTTGTGAAACGTAGGCTGCGTCCGAAAACCTAGGCAGTGACTCGTTGCCTCGCTGCCTTATCAGACAATGACTTGTAAGGCAGCGTTTGTGCATGAAGGCACCTCACGAATCTAATTTCGGACAGACTTCTTAGGCAGTGTAACCGTTTAATGATCTACAGCAAAATATTGAAATACTACATTAGTAATTTCTCGCTTGAAATTACATCGGGAGTGGAAAATGTTGGTAAAAAATGTACATTTACACACAAACTGACCAGCAAACGCAACTTTCGGACGCCATCTTTTTTTTCCTGCTTAACTGTCACAGAATGGAAAGCACAGGATTGTGGGATATCAAAGGCAGCGAAGGATACAAATATGCTGCCTTCAAAAATCGATCAGATGAAGGTCTCTCAGGAGACAGGAAGTGAAGCTAACATTAGATTCGTGCCTTGGTGCCTTCCTGCCTTGAAATGTGTCCTCCGAAGGCAGCTTTTTCCAGGTTTCGGATGCAGCCGTAGTTTGCGCACCGGAGAGAGTTGTCTGTGATTCTTCCTATAGTAAAGTCATGCAGTGTGAAACGTCCTGTCGCCGATCCATCGTGCAGTGTGAACACATCAGCGACTGAATGCTGGCCCAGATAGTCATGCAGTGTGAAAAGAGCAGTGATCCGACGAGTTTGAAAATCGTGCAGTCTGAACTCGGCATTAGAGAAAAGTTCAACAGTGTAAATTAATTACAGCTGTAATTACATGCAGGTATGTTTTTAAAATATAAGTACAATGTAAAAACATGCACGTACACAATAAGTGCATTGTATCAAATGATTCATTTTAATGCTGATAGTTAAATACACTTAATATAAAGTGGGTCCAATATTTGTACTGCAAAGCAAGACAAAAATACTGGTTTATCATTCATTTATTATATATTAAACACATTGTAATTACTTCAAACTAACCCTAAAATTGGCTCCATTTTGCACGTTTACCTATGACTTTGAAACAAGGAACCCGATTTTCAATCCTAGTAAAAACACACATTCCTTGTGCAATCAAATTCCCAAATGGGAGCTCAGGATGGGAAAATTGAGCCGTCTGGCGGGCATATGATTCCGTCTCGCACCTCTACTCAACACACAGCACTCTTAGCCCACCACCTGTCCTCTGTTCACCTCCACACACACACACACACACACACACACACACACACACACACACACACACACACACACACACACACACACACACACACACACACAGAACAAAGCTTGTTCTCGTGTCCAGATATACAGTATTTCCGCTTCCTTTGTCCCAATTTTGTCACATTTCCTGACACATGCATTGAAATGTTGCATGTAGGACAAGCTCAGTGTTGAACGAGAGGCAGCAGCAATGTGCTTTTCATGTACATTTTGTCTCTTGAGACCACAGGCGATGTGAAGATAAAGGTTAGAAGAGAAGTTGTGCATCTGTATCTATTGCTCAACGTTAGCAAAATGGAAGTAGTTTGATAAATTGTGCTTTGTTGGATAAGCAACACGAATGACAGACCAGTATATCTTCACATATCATGTGGGAAGACAAGCTTTGCGCTACAGTCGGGGGCCGGAAGTTAAAATCCCATGCATAAAACAAAATGATTTTTGGTGCTAATGTATGACTCTTTCCAGACTTTAAGATTTAAGACAGATTGTGAACGTGTTGTAAGGCTGTGAATTGATGGCTAAGCCATAGGTTAGTAATATTAAAGACTTTAGTGCACTTATAGTAAAGTCACCTTTATTTATATAGAGCTTTTTTAAAGCAGCTTTACAGTGATAACAGGAAAATGATTCAATGATAAAAACAGAGTTCATTTCAGCTGTACAGCAGCTCTAAAAGAAAATAGTGTCATTGTTCAGCTGAGGTCAGTTCAGTGTTGATTCAGTTCAGTTGTAGATATTACAATGAATGTGAGAGTGCAGTGCGTAATAGGGTGGAATAAGTCCCGCCTTCTAAATAAAGGAGCCAGTCGCCAATAGAGTCCAAGAGTGCCCACCCCCTTTTTTAGCTTTTTTAACTCTCTGATTGGTGTCATTTACTGTACAGCATCATGGGTAATGTGGTTTTCCACCAGGAATTCCACTGTTAAACATGATAAAAATAAGCTGAAAAGACAGGCTCACAGTAGGTCTCTGTCTTAAAAGATTTATAAGTGCTCTTTTAAAATCAGTTTTTGCTTCCGGAACTCGACTGATGCACTCTATTGGTAAAGTCATTGCGTTAGAAGCTCCGGTTCCTTCCTATAGAAACAGTCAGTGGCTGAATCCGAAATTGCCCCCTAAACCCTCAATCACTATTCCCTACGTTAGTCCACTAATACAGTTCACTTAAAAGAGTGAATGAAAACGAATGAATGAATTCGGACAGCTGTTGAGAGTTCATTGGTTGTACACTCGTTATCGCGGTGCATTGTGGGATAGAATGAGTGCACTTGAAAACATCCACTATGGTTTCGAACACTACTAAATGGCTGTCCCCTTCAAATAGTGACCTAAAGCGATTTCGAATTCAGCCAGTGTTCTGAGATGTGTGCTTAAAGTCGGCGTGAAACTGAAGTTGAGATCGTCTTGTTCTCCTTATTGTGGCGTATATCCAAATGAGACGGCTTCTGAAATTAGAAAAAATTTAGGGCGGGGCTTGATTTCGTCCTTCGGGAATTGATTGGATCGTTGGAAGTTAGGCGTTGCTAACAAAATGGAGGCAGATTTGAATGATAGTTTGCACTCAGTTGTGGAGAAAAACTCGATCTATCTCTTAAATAAATGTATTTTCTCTCTAAATCTTTTCTACATATGTTACTGAGCTTATTTCTTTCCTTTTCGCTGGTTTATGCTACAGATTTCACTCATTTTAAGCCTTTTATGGCTTTATTTCTGTAAAACTTTTTTCTCCCTTATAAGGGGGGCGCGCCGTAAGCGGATTCACACACGCTGCATTCCTAAGTGCGAGCCGTCATGACAAGCTGTTCGTCCGACTATATTGAGTAATTTTTACATAAAAAAAGCTTTTATTTCTCATATATTTCTCTCTTTTTGCCTCAAGTCCTTCCTGAAGAAGGTATTGTGTACACCGAGAAAAATGCACCTAACCACCATATTGCTACGATCAGTGACAGGTTTCTGAGAGGCGGTGCAGAAACGAGACAGGAAGAGAAGTCGTTTCGATGGGGGAGGGAGATTTATAAGATTATAAGGGTAAATTAATTTTTTAACATTAATGAAGTGCACAGATAAATCAGTTATAGTAAACACCACAATATTAAATATAAAAATACGAATTGTAAAATTTGATTTCATGCCGACTTTAATGCGCATTGGCTGGTCCAGCCTGAAAAATGCACTTTTATTGTGTCTTGATTCGAGCGTTTAGAAACCAAATTTAGACCGTTGTTGTCAGATTCCATTGGTAATTTCAAATATGAAATTTAATCGCAAGCTTGGTGAACAGCTTTGTAAATCTGATGTTTCCCCATTCAAAGAGATGTAGTTGCATGACTGGAAAAGATGGCCACCAAGTCAAATGACTTGCCTGAAAGGGACTTTGGTAATATTTCCACTTCCATTTCTGTTTAATTTCTGATTTCGGTTTAATTTCTGAATTCAAATATCATATAGTCAGACTCAGTAGTTTTACATCGTCTTATTTAATGAATGTCGATTACTTTGTGATTTATTTTAGTCCTGATTGATTGGAAATTGCTATTTGGATGAATAAAAAATCATTTCAAATTGAAGGCTGGTCTTATGTTGAAAGGTTTATTTTCAATTTCTTTATTTTCCCCCATGTGTTAAAAGAAAGCTAGACATAAAAGTGCAAAACTGTGTTGCTTTCATGCACATTTGTTTTTGGAGTATCCCGACCAGCCGGAGACAGCGGCATTGACTCATCTCATTGTGTTTGAGAAACTTGTTTGATGACAGTTCCTTTGCAAAATCAACATGAGCACTTTTTCAGATGAAAACGCATCACATTAACTCACTAAACTACCGCCTCTGCCTTATAAAACTGGTAGAAACTTCATTAAAACGCCTTATGGATGTATAACAAGCTTCAATAAAAAAACAACGCATACATTATTCTAAAGCCACTGTCTCTGACCTAAATCTCCAGAGGGGAAATGAGGTCTTACAATGGGTTACCAGACGTGATAAAAGACTAACGGGTAGGGATTAATTTATATAAACAAAAAGATTTCTCTCTGCGAGCAGACAGGCATCATATTTAAGTCTGTTTTGAGCTTACTGAAGCACTCACTATGCGAAGGTCACTTTCACAGCCTCGCTGGATGGATGACCGCACCATAACCCATGAGGCCGCATCATAACCTGTGCAACATCCTCCTCTCCCCCTGCTTGGATGTTCACAAATCAGGCATTTTCTGTGGCTATTCTGCTCCGAACAATGCTAAAGCTGGTCCCGGCGTCTAGACGCTGTGCGCTGCATTTCAATCAGGCCGAGAGAATAGCCGCGCTCGCCGTCAGCTCGCAGACGCATGCGAGTCACATGGCTCTTAATTAAAGCGGAAAGACTTGAAAGGGAAGGCGTTTCTGTGCCGCTGTCGTGAGAGCCTGTGAAAGCTGGAGATGCTGGTAATTTGTGGGTGCAAAGGAGGTAAAAGCTGAAGCGGAAATGTCATTAGAAACGCACAAAAGAGGGGAAGTTCTGTTGTGCACGTGTAACGGTGGAGAATGGTGGTTTTGTGTGATTTGAGAAGCTCTCTCAGAACCAACCCATGTTTCTGTTGAATTAAGAGTTGAACGGTGACGTAACTGACTGACGACCAGACACAGATCAGAATTCAGAAGAGTTCACTCTTTCTTACGTGGGAATTTGAACTGAATTGGCCAAACCATAGGAAGTTAAACTGACTGGAAGGACATCCATCCATCCATCCATCCAATTTAAACATCCATCCATCTATCTATCTACCGGCCATTCTGTCTATTTTTTACCTATCCTCTTGTCTATTGTTTTATTTAAATATCTATCATTCAATTTAAACATCCCTCCATCCATCCATCGGCCATTCTGTCTATTTTACGTATACTTTTGTCTATTGTTTTATTTGAATATCTATCATTCAATTTAAACATCCATCCATCCATCCATCTGCCATTCTGTCTATTTTACCTATCCTCTTGTCTATTGTTTTATTTGAATATCTATCATTCAATTTAAACATCCATCCATCCGCCATTCGGTCTATTTTACCTATCCTCTTGTCTATTGTTTTATTTGAATATCTGTCATTCAATTTAAACATCCATCCATCCATCCATCTGCCATTCTGTCTATTTTACTCTTTTGTCTATTGTTTTATTTGAATATCTATCATTCAATTTAAACATCCATCCATCCATCCATCCATCCATCCATCCATCCATCCATCTGCCATTCTGTCTATTTTACTTATACCTTTGTCTATTGTTTTATTTGAATATCTATCATTCAATTTAAACATCCATCCATCCATCCATCCATCCGCCATTCTGTCTATTTTACCTATTCTCTTGTCTATTGTTTTATTTGAATATCCATCATTCAATTTAAACATCCATCCATCCACATCCATCCACATCCATCCATCCATCCATCCATCCATCCAAATTAGTTTTACTTCTAAAACTTTTAAAGGATTTTTCTAGTTAAAAATGATATGCATTTCTTTTGAATTTCAGTTCATTTGATTTTTGCTTCCTTACATTTGAAACTTGAATTGTTGTTCCTCAGTTCAAAATCAGGAATAAAAAGGACAACAAAAGTATGAGCAGGAAAATGCTTGTATACCGTCTAGATTTGTTTTGAGTTGTTATTGGTTTAAAAACCATTCTAAGGTGGCATTTTTTGCCATCTTTTCTTCGAAAGAAAGAACGGGTCCAGCCTGATCGCACCTCTCTCTCTAATCCTCTCTCTTTCTCTCTCTCTCTCTTTGAGGCATGTTGCCGTGACCTTGATCACATTCTGAAACCGTGTTCTCAGCTCAAGCTATTTTTGTTTGCATGTTAATAAGCTGTATCAGCAGAATTAGTTTTCCAAGCAAACAAATCTGCCACTAGAGTCGAAGGCGGTCATGGTACTAGTCAAACGTCATCGGGGCCAGTGAAGCCCAGTGTGACCGCTGGATTGTGCTATTCTTTATGCATGCTTGAACACTGTTTAATGGAAGCTTTTATGGAGTAACTGTTATTGTTCGCTCTGCAAATGCACCTGATTTAGCCCACAGACCCTCATGGTCAGAGAGCTGCAGACCTGCTGACACGCTTATCGGCATATACATTTTTGGGTTTCATTTGTTAATTCTTTACGAACTTGAGTGCTTTTATAAGTGCTTAAAAGGGAATGTTTTTGTTTTTATTTACATAAGAGCAATAAGGCCACTGTAAGTCGCTTTGGATAAAAGCATCTGCCAAATGCATAAATGGAAATGTAAAATAAGAGCTTTGTGTCAGGATTATTTTTGCCATGAGCTTTAGAATATTAACCGATGGCTCACCATCATGCATAATGCACAGGATTTGTGGAGGTTGCATTTATATAGTGTCATTTTTCCAACACTGGACCTTCCAAGGGTGGTCTTTGGTCAGTGTTGCCAAGTAAATTCAAAATGTTTAAAGAATGTTCCAGGTTCAATACAAGTTATGCTTGTTTGGCAGAATTTGGGGCATGATGTTGATTACCATGTAAAATAATTTTGACTCAGAAAGGCTCATAAAATTTGTGGGTTGGAATTGAATTGAATTAGCCACATTCCACAGGAAGCTGAACTGGAATGTTAGGAAGTGGAATGTACTGAAATGCAGTTTATTTGTTTAAAATGCACAGAGACAAGACATAAGTTATCTGTTTTAAGATGATCTTAAAGTCATACAATTGCTTTCTAATGTTGATTAACAAAGATACAATATTGGAAACAACTTTACACAGGCAAAGTTAGTAAGCAATTTTTATGTCACTAAAAATCATGTTAACATGTATATTTTTTACCTCTTGCAATGCTTTAGTGTGTAGGTTTTCTTTTTACCAGACAAAAGAGGGACTAGTTTAGATGTATTTTTGTGGTTTGTTTTGTACTGTTGTTCGAGCATTTAGCAACGTGAGAACACTGAAAAAGACCAAGTAAAATTTTAGTTTTTGCACACCAATTTTTTTAAAGTAACTTTCACACAAGGAATTAACAAAGAAAATAAGTAGCCAGTTTGTTGAGTAATTTATACTTAGTTGAAGTTTACTTTACAATACTTTGATTCAAGTACATTTTACTCAAACCATATAACTGAATTAAGCCATGCTTTTGAAATGTATGCTTTACTTGCTACAATACAGTAGATATTGTGTAGACAACATATAATAGAAGAACTCAGAGACCTCAATATTTGGTTCCTCCAAACCAAACTCGCTCATCCATGTCTTTATGGACCTTGCTTTGTGCACTGGTGTGCAGTCATGTTGGAACAGGAAGGGGTCATCCCCAAACTGTTCCCACAAAGTTGGGAGCATGAAATTGTCCAAAATGTCTTGGTATGCTGAAGCATTAAGATTTCCTTTCACTGGAACTAAGGGGCCAAGCCCAACCCCTGGAAAACAACCCCACACCATAATCCCCCTTCCCCATACCGTTCTACTGGCAACCATAAAACCCAGACTCGTCCATCGGATTGCCAGACAGAGAAGCGTGATTGGTCACTCCAGAGAACACGTCTCCACTGCTCTAGAGTCCAGTGGCGGCGTGCTTTACACCACTGCATCCAACGCTTTGCATTGTACTTGGTGATGTAAGACTTGGATGCAGCTGCTCGGCCATGGAAACCCGTTCCATGAAGCTCTCTACACACTTTTCTTGAGCTAATCTGAAGACCACATGAAGTTTGGAGGTCTGTAGCTATCGACTCTGCTGAAAGTTGGCGACTGTGCACCTCAGCATGCGCTGACCCTGCTCTGTGATTTTACGTGGCCTACCACTTCGTGGCTGAGTTGCTGTTGTTCCCAATTGCTTCCCCTTTGTTATAATTTAGTAGTGAGGAAATTCCACGAATGGACTAATTGCACAGGTGGCAACCTATCACGGTACCACGTTTGAATTCACTGAGCACCTGAGAGCGACTCATTCTTGATTTTAGTGATTCATTCACTCTTGATTTTATACATCTGTAGCCATGGAAGTGATTGGAACACCTGAATTCAATGATTTGGAGGGATGTCTCAATACTTGGCAATATATAGTGTATATATTGCAAGTATTGGACTTTTATCTTCAATCTAATGTGAAACACATTTTCTGAAGACCCAGCTTTTACACTTTTATATGTTCACTGCTGTGTCTATGCAACAGGCCCCATAGCAATATATCACCACAATTATCAATCATTATTTCAAAATTTTACACACTCCATGACAGAAAATCATGTTGAATTATGAGCGTTACATGTTTAAAACCCAATCAGATGAGACGAGATGCACTTGGTCAGCATACGTTTATCATTTTGCAACGGGGAACCAATTACTGTCCTGCTACGAGCCAAAGAGAATCGATCACCATGTTTTAGCACCCAGCATTTATTAGAAACAGCTCTCCTCTGCTTCAGTCAGCTCCTGATGAAGTTTATAGCAGACGGGTTATAGATTCAAGATTGAGCGGGTGTGTCTAAACCCAAGCAGACGGTATAAATTTCGGTGTGCTTGCAGCTTTCCAAGTAGACTGCAAATGTGTTTTCTGTTTGAAATGTGGCTTGCATGAAAAACTAAAGACTCTTCTCTTGGGTGTATGAAATTACACATTATACATGTAAATCTAGATAAGATTCTTGCACTAAAACAGCTGAAATTTTCACTTAATTTTACTGTAATTTTATACAAGGTGTCAGATTATTGTCTTTAAAGCTATACTGTGTAACTTTTTTAGTTTATTCTTAGCTTAAAAACACTTAGTTCTTTCAAAAATATATGTGCTCATTAATGTATATTTACTTCTTTCAAGTAATAAAGTATTCTCGTAAGTTTATGATATGCCATTGAAAATACATACGTGAGGGGTTCGAATGCGGGTCGCCATGTTGCCCCTCCATCTTGAAAGTACATTAGCCAAAGAGGGACATACCTTTTCGCGTTTTAACACTCGATGGCACCGTGTCGAATGTGGACGAGGTCGAACTGGAAGCCATGTTAATCTTGGACTAAATCGGCCACCGTAGGAGTTGAAACGAAATCGGAATTGAGAAGAACAGAAACTAATATTCACTGGATGGTCATATACCTTGTCACCGCTAGATGGGGGAAAATATCACACAGTGTAGCTTTAAATTATTTGATTGTGGCTGGTTGCTAGGGTGTTGCTATGCAGTTGCTTATCTTTTCTGAGGGGCTTATCTTTTCACACTTGCCAGTTGTTCTGGGTGGTTTCTAGATTGTTACTTAATGACGTTGCGTGATTCTGGATACATTGAGATAACAAAATAACGTGTAGTTACTAGATGTTCCGAGAAAACGTTAATTGCTGGAGTCTATTTAAAATGATTCATTAATCTGAATTATTTAAAAAAATTATTCAATGACTCGCTCATAAATACTTCACTTGTTTCATTACTGGATGAATAAGCATTTCTGAACTAATCTCTTGAATGAATGATTCAATGAAAAACAATTTTTTTTAAGTGTCACTTGTCGCCATCTATATGGAAGCTTATGGGTAGTAATATGAGTATTTAATATGCAAAATGGCAATGCATTTCAGTATTTAAAATGTTACCATGTGTGCAACATTTGGAGCAAACTGATCATTCAAATTGAATAATATAATTTACATTTGCTATTTCCTACACAAGTTTTAACAGAATTTAAACATATATTTTAACGTTTTATTACAAAATGAAAATGTATTACATAAATTATTAGATATGTTTAACATGTGCAAGCTAAAATAAGTAGCAAAATTATCATTTAAATGTTAATTTTCTTAATTGCATTAACTTGTATTTTTTTTTGTTTTATCTTTCTACCTTGTATTTTGTCTGTTTTTTTTTTCTTCTGCCTTGTAGTTTTTTTTAATCATTTTACCTTTTTGGTCTTTTGATAACTATTACTTAAATAAAACAACAAAGAACTTGGTCTTATAGGCTGTAAAAACGTCCTCTGAAATGCAAAATTGTTAGGGGTACACTATGTAACTTTTCCGTCCGCTAGAGTTCGCCTATTCAAAACAAAGACGTAGCTTGATGACGCCACGTTTGAGCGCAGAATCTTGGGACACGTGGTCTTCACCTACTTATTTTATTCACTTACGAATATTTTAATTCCATTTCTGTGTAAAGCACTTTGAATTGCCACTGTGTATGAAATGTGCTATACAAATAAACTTGCCTTGCCTTGCCTTCACCTCACAGCCGGTGGAAAAGAATGGGAATAGGACTCCGGCAGAAATCATGTTCATGGATGTGATTATTAACATTACTGTAGTATGAAGCAGAGCATACCCGAGTGGTGTGGGAGCTGAGCAAGGCCGCTGGAGCGATTGCCAATAAGATGAACGCAACACATGCCTCGCGAGCAGCGGGACTTTTATTATGCCACCGTCACCATTTCCGCTTTTCCGGTCATGAGTATGAGGTAACGCAGCTCTGTTTATCATATTAGATACATCTGAGTGTGTTGAAAATTATGTTATGACGTTACTCTGTCCGTTCACTCGGGGGCTGCTATAACACTATTTCACACTGCAGTGAGAGTAAAGTGTTTCTTCAAAATAAAACCAAGGGTGACCGGAAACCGAGGGTAATGCAGATATGACAGGCGACTCCCTCACACGTCCCGGTTCCTTGGTTAAAATAGCAATTTTCTCATTTAGAATTTTTTTTCTAAATGAAAAAATAGTTGAAAACATTTGGGATATTGTAAGTACTCAACTGAACAAAATATAGAACACTGGCCTAGTGGTTTTTGGATATTTTACTGCATAAATGTTACATATTGCAGCTTTAAGCAATTGAGCATGCTTGCAAAATGACACAACATACAAATGTAATGTAAATAAATCGTTGCGAAGATTTATTAGAGAGAAATTTCTATCATTACTTTCTGCTGACTGCAGCTAATATTCTGTTATCCATCATCCCTATGTCCATAGTGAAACAAAGCCTTCAGTATTTCAGGTCATAGTTGTTTTGGGGCCGTTGTGAATCCTGAATCATTTCTGGCAGTAATTGCACCCTCAAGTGCTCTTGTGCCGCCCGCTGGAGAGCTCTTCCAACAGCCAATCGGACGTTCTTGTTTACAGCCTCTTTCCTGCATGGCCTTTTCCTTTCATCACCCCCTTACAGACACACACACACACATCATGAGTGCAGTTGTTCTGTGAGGAGACTTTCGCACCTCGCAAGGAGCCGAGAGCTCTGATGCACAGAGACTTTGATCGATACTGGAGCTCTTCAGCCGCTGAAAGAGCTGTCGGCACCGATGCGTCTCATGGCCTTTTAGTCAGTGTGATTACAGCACAGTCGTGCGCATGGACTTCTGTTATGGGGAATTAGAAGATGTAAACGCTTTGGGGGCACATATGAGACTTGTGGTGATATGGGATTTTAATCTTGGCCTATTCTGACACAGTATGTAGTGAGCAGGATGGACTTGTTTTTATAATGCAGTTTCATAATAGCTATAGTGGCTGATTGAAACGAACACTTCACTGTCTTCAATGCCTAAACCGTTGGATTTTTTTTGAAAAACCTACTTTTGCGAACTAGTCCTAGGTTTTTCATTGACAAACTTGTTGGTTGATTTTGTAGACACACACAAAAAAAAATGCTTCTTTTAAAAAGCAAAATATTGTCAGATTAAACTGTCTGTCATGAAGTGTTTAAAAGGAAATGCTTCATATCGAAGAGAGCACAAATGACAGGGTACCTGTACATGCTGATGTAAATCTGCATTTCAGTCCATCTGCATGCAAAAACGCATGTGTTGAGGATCTGTAGCTCTCTGGCTTTCATCAGATGTCACTGTTGAGTTGCATGTTCACTCATCAATGTCATGATACATTCCAACATGTCTGATGTGCCCTTTATTGGTTTTTTTTTCTATCTTCCAGTCTGACAGGGTTAGAATAGCTTACGGAAACCAGTTCTGCTTGACATCTCCCGTGATATTATACAAATTATATCACTGTCAGCCTATTTAAATGGTTGTAATCTGCCTGATATAAATTAATATGACCATTTTTATTGCATCACACACAATATATGCCAGGATATGCACATTTCCAAAGCAAGAGGTCATTCTCAACGCCTGTGCACAAACTACTGCAGATCACATGACCCACTTTCTTCCATCTTCAGGCACAGCAGAAAATAAAGGTCACATTCATCTGATATTTACTACACGTAACGTATGACACGATAGGTCTCATGAAACGGTAATAAACTGAGGTGGTCATCGCACACTGGACAATTTGCAGAAGGCTTGCTCCTCGTCAGACAATGGGTTAATTGGTCGGGTGTAGCTGCTTTCTGTTGGGTCATTATTAGCCATGTCTTCGATAACCCCCCCCAGTTGGGTTTCTGCTTGCTTTCTGTTGTCTTTCTGCTTGACTTCACAGTCAGTCTCACCTCAGGTGCTAAAATCACCTCTGCTTCACTGTTCATACCTCGAATTTGGCAAAGGTGAAGTGAAATGTGGAAGGGTTTAAATTTTACTTCACTTTTAAGATGGGAAGGAGGATTTAGATTAATTTCATGGTCTTTCTTTGAATTGGCTGTTCCCATACAGCCCATTACATTAAAGATTGATCCAGCCTGCAGATTTTACTTCACATTATTTAGAGATGCTGTATGTTGCTTATGAATTATGTGCATTCAGATTTCTAAACCATCTCGCAATTGTCGATTTATTCTGCTTTCACTGATACCCCTTTTCCACCAGAATGAACCGGGTGCTAGTTCAGAGCCAGTGCTAGTGCCAGTTCGGAGTTGGTTAGACTGACGAGCCTTCTAAGAACCGGTTTGCCTTTCCACTGGCTAGAGAGTCACCACAGAGCCAGGTCTGTGTATACGTCTCATCTTTCTCAGCAGCGGGAAACTTAAACACACTAGGCTCGTTTGAGATGCATCAGTGTTGCACAGACGATCAGCGTATGATATCAAGATACCGCATGAGCGATTCAAAAGCATAAGGAGTCATATGCTCTCGTTGTACTCATTGTCATACGGCGATCAGTCTGCACAGCATTGCCTATCGAACAAGCCTTCCATTCCATCAACAATGGCGAACGTGGCGTTACTATTGATGCTAATGGCTTTACAATCCTACATCGGCATCAAAACACAGCGAATCCAAAGCATTTGTGAAGTTCGCCGTAATTTGTATAGACGGAGATTACAATCGAGCAGCTATTAGCTCCATTAGCTTCTTTTTCAAAAATGGCGGTCACAAGTTTGTGTTCGTCTTGTTGGTCACGGTAACCCCGCCCCCCAGCCCCGGACGCATGCAGTTCTTACTTCTAGCCCAGCAATGTTTTGGTGCTACTTTAGGACCACTTTTCCTGGGTCGGAGCTGGTGCTTTGGGTGTGGAAAGACAAAGAACCGATTTGAAACTAGGCTCTGGCTCCGCACCAGCACTGCCTCGGTGGAAAAGGGGTATGAGAGGCTTTAGAGGTACCATAAGCAATTTCAGACAACCCGAAAGTGCAAAATGACAGACAAAGAGCATTTCTGATTGGCTAAAAAGAAGCCAGGCCCAGTTTACAGAATCTAGGACTATGATAGGTGTAATGTGAATTTTACTCTAAACATTTGTTTTGAAATCAACAGTGTTGTAAAGTAACGAATTACAAATACTCTCGTTACTGTAATTGAGTAGTTTTTCTCAGGAATTGTACTTTATTAAATAGTTTAAAAACAGTGTACTTTTACTTGAGTACATTTTAAGTGCTGTATCGGTACTTTTACTGCGCTATTTTCCCTAAAACTGTCGTCGCTACATTATGTTAATTTTTTTCCTGTCAACGTGATTGGCTTAGAAGAATAATCAGTCCTTTGACTCCATGCGTCACGCATGTGACTCCAGTAAAAATCAACCATGATAGCGAGTCGCGACCAGCCTAGAGTGAGAGGCGCGCACTTTATGAAAGGGGGTTGTTGCTGGTTCTCGCGCATGCGTCGTGGAGGCACACGCGGAAGGCAGTAACAAGTTGGAAAAAGGTGTTATTTTGATTTTTTTTGCGCACAAAAACTATTGTCGTCGCATCGTAAGATTATTGTAGAGTCACTGTGGTGAGATGGACTTTGTAACGATGTTTTGAGTGCCTTTTATCCGTCTTGGGAGTATAAGTGTACTGAATGCCAATGGAGGCCTATCTGAAGCCTTTCTCAGCCATCAGCTTTCAACAAAAATATCTTCATTTGTGTTCCGAATATGAACGGAGGTCTTACGGGTCTCGAACGACGTGAGGGTGATTAATTAATGACAGAATTTTCATTTTTGGGTGAACTAACCCTTTAAACAGTTACTAAAAATTGACTGCAGAATATTACATTTTCTAATACATGCAGAAATGGTACGTATTCTGTTAGTGCTGCACAAACTTTTATATTTTCCATTTTAATATTATTTAAATTGTATTCTTTATTTGTATTACTTTTTTAATATAATTTACTAAATGTTATTAATTTTATAAAGGTTTAGTAGTTTTTTAAGTTATTTTTTTATCGATTTTTAGGCTTTTTGATATTTCTATTTGTAGTTTTAGCAATTTTAGTACTTTTAATATCAAGTGGCATGTTGAGAAAAGGTTTTATTTTTATTTTTCATTTTGATGACTGAATATAAATCTTTCTTTTTTTTTATTAGGAAAATAAATGAGGTCTCTTTCGTTTCATGTTGATCCTCTCTTGTCTTTTCTCTAATTGAAGGCTTATGTTGTGTGTGTCATTATAATAGCAGTAACCATAGCAGGACATGTTTTGTTGCTACTATCACTTATCACTGCCGCTGATGTGTTTATATACTGAAGTATACACGAATCCTCAGGCATTTTAACCATCTGATCGACAGCAGCTGTTCTGCCCTTTTCCCCCACAGGTCTGTGTGCGAGAAACCAACCTCACCGAGTTTCTCAACTTGATCTGTTAGAGGTCACATACCTTGAAAAGATTCTTAAAAGATGTTGGTCCAACCTATTCTAACTTTAAGCATGGAAAAACTCAATGCTAAGACGCAAAACCATTACATTGCTAAATATAGGATGTCTAGGGATTAAAATGCATTGCTTTCTAACATTTGGCATGATTACAATTGTCCAGAATGCATGTATGCATGTATAGCGTAGCAGATTAAATGCAGATTTGCCTGCTGTTACAGTGTCTTTTGACTTTTTTGATGGCACTGGTCGGAGATTAAAGTAATCAAACAAGAGCTAGAAAAGCTTACGGACACCTGTACCACATTATGCCCTCTGGGACTGAGCGACGGACATCAGGCCTATTGCATGTGAATAGTGCATCATTGCTGCAACCTCCACTTTCCATGCCATTTGAATCACTCTTTACCTTCATAAACCAACCACTGGACTATTTTAATTTCATGCTTTCCAATTGCTCTCTAATGACTTGTTGAAACATCTGCAGATCCTCCAGATGTCATCACACGGCTCTGACATAATTATGCAGATTGATGCAGGCGCGACGCGTGAACTCTCATCTGCTTTTTCATCACGACAGGGATTTTCTGTCATGTTCCCCCTCACTGACGTACCCCTGCGGTCTCTGTTTTGCCAAACTGGAGCTGCTGAATTATAAATGGCCACTCGTACTTTTGTACACATCGGTGACACTTTGACTCCTATTCGGCTCAAATCGAGCAGTCTTCAGTCGCTCACCGGATTGGAATCTGAGCTTTGCAGATGTGCAGCCTGCGTCCCATCAAGAACAAACGCTGCGTTCAGCACAGTAGGTCTGAAATAGAACCAGGCCAAACCATTAAAGAGAAACATTTAGATAAATTATGTGATATTTACAGTGATGGAATTGGGACAGTGAGTGGAGAGCGTGTTTATCCTGCCCAGAGTTATGAAAGATTCATTGTTGGGTCTTAAAATTGTATGTTCCTTGTTGTTTGTCTTGTTCCTGATGATGTTTTAAAAAGATAGTCCTCCAAATGCAATGCAGGTCAGCTCAGTTTAAATTTCAATACATTTAAATGGGTTTAACCCTATAAAGCCTATTGTATCATTTTTGATACATGAAGGCCTCATGATCAACATGATCAAAACTTCACTAAAAAACTTTTTGTACACAATATACTACATGCCTCATCCGACTTGATAGTTCATACTTTTTTAGCAAGTAAAAGGGCTTTTAGTATAATTGGAAAAACGCCCCCCTTCAGGTCATGGTTCACATCTCTTTTTGCTGTGAAATCTTTACTGATTTTTATTAAACGTAAGAAGAACTTTTATATTGTTAGTAGGGCTGTGCCAGTAGGTGGTGATTGCCGAGTTCATATATGCCTAAAGGAACAGAACTAAATTGATGATACATGGGGCAACTTTTTTGAGCAATGTTGCTGGAAAATGTTACAAAGCAATGTTGCTTGGCCACTTTCCCATTGCGAATGGGCAACAAATTTCTATCTGGATACTTTAGTTCGGTCATGGGCCCTGTGTCTTACCTGGTTGCCTGTTAACGACAACATTGCCTTGTAACATTGCTCAAAAAGTTGCCCTGTGTATTATCACCATAAGAGAGAAAACACACCAGGTTCTGAAACAAAAAGGTGTCAAAGCACCCTAAGACAATATTGCCAGATATAGGGCCAGATTTACTAAACAGGGCAAATTAGCGTGAGGGTGCAATCCCATAAAAGCGGGATAGCCCTACTAACAATATAAAAGTTCTTCTTACGTTTAATAAAAATCAGTAAAGATTTCACAGCAAAAAGAGATGTGAACCATGACCTGAAGGGGGGCGTTTTTCCAATTATACTAAAAGCCCTTTTACTTGCTAAAAAGGTATGAACTATCAAGTCGGATGAGGCATGTAGTATATTGTGTACAAAAAGTTTTTTAGTGAAGTTTTGATCATGTTGATCATGAGGCCTTCATGTATCAAAAATGATACAATAGGCTTTATAGGGTTAAACCCATTTAAATGTATTGAAATTTAAACTGAGCTGATCCCATATAAAGTTAAATAATGGTGAAAATACTAGTAAATTGACTAGCGTAAACCTTAGTAAATCACCTTGTATGATTAATTTAAATACCCATACATTTTGTGTCTGAAAGGGAAACTCCTACAAATGCATATGCAATAAAATAATTCTGTCCACGCCTTTTCAGCACAAATTTTTCACTGCGTGTCTTTAGCAAATCCTGACAGTTGTTTTTAAAGGCAGAGGCACAAGCTGTTAGGAAATCTGGCCCCTAGAGCGACAACTGATTTGTTTGCATTTTATGCAAGTAGTCTGCTATGCTCTTGTAAAGATCTCATTGATTTACATTGCAGAATTTCATCTTACTTTTTGTCAACATAAATACTAACATGGCTTTTACTCAAAACACCTCAGCAACTGCATAGCAATGCCCTGGTAACCACCCAGTTCGCCGTGATGATGTTTCAATGTCCCTGACAACCTCTGTAGTCCCATTTAGACACTTGTTTGCAACCAAGACACATAATAATGAGTGAGGTATTACTGATGTATTTTTTGTGATAGCAGAACATGTGAAATGTCTTGAGATTGTGTTAACCACGGCCCTTATTTCAGGCATTAACTCTTTCCCCGCCAGCGTTATTAAAAAAAAGTTCATTTTCACAAAAATGTAATGGCCCATAGAATATTTAGTTGTATGAATATCTGAGACATGCAATATATGAAAAGAAAGAGCAGACCGCAGACGTTTTATTCCTTTTATTCCATTCCTTTTTAATCAACACTTAAATATAAGTTTCATTAAAAAAAGCAACTTTTTAAACAAATATCACATTTTTGGCAAAGACTCTATCCAGATCAGATTCAGAATGGACTAGATCAAGTCCATCAACACCCCAAAGCTTCACAGTCCTATAGCTCGTCCTGGGTCGACATTTTATTCTGTAACATTAGACATTGTTGATGATCGTGTTATTTTACATATGCATTACATACAATAGCTTGTTTTTTGCATCTTCTTCGCCTCTGTTTTGATCAGGAGATTCTTTACTAATTTAGAAGATGCGTAGTAGCGCCCCACCCCCCAACGTATAACAGTGAAAACTCGGAAACCTGGAAAAGGACGTGTTTGGCTGGGAAATGCGTTCTCACAAAGAATGGAAAATTCTGTGTTTGGCGGGGAAAGAGTCAACCAAAAAACTCCATTGACTTTAGAACGATGGAACGGGAAGAAATAATTTCTGGGTTTTAAGACTCAACCTCCAGCACTCTTTTTCAGTTGGTCCATGATGGACAGTTGATGAATTACAGATCAAGAAAAGTTCAGATATGGCCTCTCGTCCCTCTTTCCCCAGTCTAATGCATGGAATTCCCATTGGTCACGCTTCATATCAATTTGGATTTGCATTTTGATTGCGGCGTGGTGGGAGCTTAACTCTTCTGAGAGCTAAACAAATGCAAATAGACCTGTGAGCGCAGTAATCCCTGTGTGGAAACAGCAGCTGGTGAGATTCAAAGGAATTCAGGAAGTTCTTTTAAGACTGTTTGCTTAAGTGACAAAATAGAGTTGGCAGGCACATAACTGTTTATTTCCAAATAGTCTCAGTCTCAGACGTCACGCTCACATTGACCGACTGATGCATATTGCACACAAATCTGGCAAGTTTAGTCCGCATGGAAATATAGTTGTTGTAGCTGCATGAAAGTATAGTTTACGAGGTATATGAGGTTGATTCATTGAGAGTTTTTATGGAGAACTAAATCTTTAAATTGTGGCTGAATCCGAAATCTCCCCCTATACCCTCAAATAGGGCACTATTTGAGGGGACAGCCATTTGTAGTGGTGTCCAAAACCATAGTGGATGTTATTGAGTGCACTCAGTCAATCCCATATTGCACTGCAATAACGAGTGTGTGAAGTCGGACAGCCGATGAGTGTACATCGGCTGTCCGACTTCACACACTCGTTTTCATTCACTCCTTCAAGTGAACTATTAGTTGACTAACGGAGGGAATAGTGAATGAGGGTTTAGGGGGCGATTTCGGATTCAGCCTATGAATAGAACCATAAAATCCGCTTTGTTTTCTACTTATTGGAGTTGTCTGTGACCTTAAAGTCCCCATGAAATCAAAAATAAATAGAACAAAGTGGATCATACGGCTGAATTGGCAAAACAGTCTACCTGTCTAGAGAAAACAAAGAAAATAAACTGCTGTCTTCCCTTTTGCCAAATAGGTAGAAAAGCTTCAACACCCATAATGCACTGGGCATGTTGCCGTCCAAGTCTGCTATGGATATGCTTTTTCTTTTGTAGGAAATGCGTCTTAGCAAACTTTTAGTTATAATTGTGTCGAGAAAACGTTAAGTGGGAGTGAGTTACATTCAGTTTCCAGTGAAGGATCCAGCGTGTTGTAGGCAGTGGATAAAGCCTGCAAAGAATCGTAAATATGGAGAGAACGCCACAAGGGAAAGTCTGTCAGTCTTATCTACATATCTATCGGCGTTTATGCCTCCACGTCCCCCCGATTGCCTCATAGACAGTAAAAGATTGCCTACGAGCTTCTCCTCGGGTCTATACGGTACAGCGCGACAGAGTCGCGTGGTTATGACGCAATCGTTAGCCTACTTTTTACAAAAACGGCTTCTACGTGGCGATAGTGTAAGGTACAAGGTAATGGAGCATTTTATACACTGTCGTGTTTGTTTAGAAATAAACAATGGACGAATGGAGTCTTTAAACGCCTCAGATGTAAAGATATTCGCTGTCAAAGTGAGGCCAAAGTGAATGGGAGTCAATGGGATGCTAACAGCAGGTGATGGCTTGGTTAGCAATGGCTGCCCCTATGGAAGGTACGCTTTCCGGGGGCTGGATTACCCCCTTGGCAGATACAGAGTTGAGTATCGAAGTCATAATTTTGGTATCGTGACAACTCTATTCTATATAAAAAGTATTTGCGGATATTCTCTTTTTTTTGTTATGTTGGTTTACAAATTTGTACATTTTACTCTTTTAGTTTTACATTTTGTCAAGGGTTTGTTTACATTTATACTTTTTTTATAGTACACTACTGAATGCCAAAGTTGCACGTTAAATTAAATGTTTTTAAGTAAAATTGTTGAAAATTATTGCGATAAATTAGTCGATAGATTAATCGATTAATAAATCAATGCTGTAAAAATGAAAAGTTAATATAATATTTCAAATTACATAATAGGACTAGATATTGCAATCCCAAATGATTCAGTGCTATACTGGCCTTCAGTGGGTTTTGAGGCATTATATAAGTTGGAGGGTTTCATTGGTGACCACTTCTTGCTGTTTCCTCCTATGCCACATATCTTCAGTTGTGCACATTGGCTTCTTTAGGTGTTTGGGCCACCCAATATAATATAATATATAATAAATGAAGGCCCGGTTTCACAGAGGAATGACCATGATAAGACTATTAATAATAGTTCTGCTGTAATAGAGGTCAGTCAGTCATTCCGGGATAATCCCAGACAATCCAGATGGCAGACGGGACAGCCCAAACACAAGCTAATATGACACCAGACCTGCACACCTGGAAATATCATATTTAATAACACAAATTGTCAGCAGAAACTCACCCAACAAAATCAGA
Source organism: Gobio gobio (assembly GCF_949357685.1). Taxonomy (NCBI): domain Eukaryota; kingdom Metazoa; phylum Chordata; class Actinopteri; order Cypriniformes; family Gobionidae; genus Gobio; species Gobio gobio. Next base: position 39,290,932 of record NC_137106.1, read on the forward strand.
ATTGACGCTCGGAGTAGTACCACCAAAAAAGTTACATTTAAATTCCACAACTTTGTTGTTCTTTCTACATCAGTGATTTAACAAATTTGTGATCACTGATTATACATAATTATGGTTTAAAAGCAAGTTAAACTCCACACAAACAACAACAACAAGTCAACGTGAAACATTTGAAACCCATTTTACTTTAGTACATTCTAAAATATCCTGTTTTGCTTTTCAATATGAGAAAATATCAACTGGATCGTGAAAAGCAAGCATTTCAGAATAGAGGCAGGTTGATGGAGAAGAGGAGCGGATTTGTGACGTCAGCTGGAAATGTATGTGCATCTTCAACTGGACTTTGTTGAATATGGACGAGATCTTAGAAGTTTCTTAATCAGGATTTGAAGACAAAGGAGGATTAGACTGCATCTCAATGCCTGCAACAGCTGTTCAGACACGCGAGACAATGATATGGAATTCATTCTTTTGAAATGTCTTAATCTTTCTAATCCATTCTAGGAAGAGGAGTTTGTACAGGCTTACCTAGAGCATCTAGAGAGATGCAATCTATACTATAACTAACCGTGTTTAGTTAGGAAATCTTCCCAAGTTGCCATTTATTTTGTTGGCGTCGAGGGGCTGCATGTACAATATTTTGATTGCTGGGTAGATGCTAGTCATAAATGGACGGATGCTAACATAAACAGGGTTTCAGTACATTCTTGTTTACGTTTGTGTACTGTTTTGCTTCTGTTTTGGGTCGCTACTTGATTCCCAAAGTAAAACCAGTTTCTGCTCTGTCACCCTATCAATTTGTGACCTGCTCAAATCAACAATGCAGTTGATGTATGCGTTTTGGAGCGCAGCCACCTGCTCTGTTAATCTGGGGCCGGTTTGCGTCTGGACGGCACAGATTTACTAGTCTGGTGTGGTTGACATAGACGCTTTAGCCGGAGAGTTCTAAGCTGATGTTTGTGTGCTGAGATAATTTTCCCCTGTTCTTTATAGGCTAGCGTGAGTTGGTGTCCGTAATCTCACTGTCCTTGCTTTGGTGAGGCTTAATTCTGCTCTAATGCAGAATCTCATCTGCATTGTCTCTGAAACCCATTTCATCCACCTGTAGGTGAAATTCAGTTCACATGGGGGTTAATGTGTCGAGAGGAAAGAGGTTTTCATCAAGCGTGGCGTGTTTTTGTTGCTGACGGGTCCTGTGCAGATAAAGATGTTTGTCTCGAATAAAACGGTCTGACGGGAGAGAAATTCAATACATCTCTTTATACAGTATGTGCAGAATCTTTAAACGACTGATTTTACCTCTTTAAACATCTGAGTTTTAGACTGTATATCAAGGCCTTAAACTTGTCTTGAAAATTGGGGTGAGATTTAAAGGTTAGAAGGGAATAAAGGAAAATAAATAAGAACAGTAAAAGTTCCAACGGTGTAGTTATGAAGTAATTAATTTAAACTATTTTCAAATAAAATATGCACACATTCAGTCTTATTCGTATGTATAATATGTCAAAAATGCAAATTAAGTTATGAATTACACGATTCATGTAAATGATTGCATATTTTCAATTCAAAACGATGACATTTAAAAAGAAAAGTTGAGTAGTTTGCGTCAGATTACTGTCGGTCGCTCTACATTTCTATCATAAACAGTTGTCAAATATTACATGTTTAGCAGCTTACATCTTGTCACACACTCTTTTACTGCTATAACTAAAGTGTTGTGTTGGAGTTTGCGTCTTCTGTGAAGCCCGACTGAGATCTTTGATTTGATTGGCCATCTCAGTAATTTTGGACATTGACGAGCGATGTTTGACTGCTAAGGCAAACCAGCCTAAAGATATAACTTTTAACGCTTTTTGTTATATTAATAACAAACAGAGCGGTGCATAATGCAGAGAAATATTTAATATCAAATATTGGGTGCGGGACAATTTGTCCATGTTCTAAGTTTCACTAAAATTGAGAAATAAGAAATGTTATTTTGCCTATTATTGATTAGTTTTTTATGTTTTGTTTTATCTTGTTTGTTTTCATGATGTAATGTGGAAAAATATAAACATTATTTTTATTCAAATTATGGTTAAATTATTTTTACAGAATATATGTTTAAATATTATAGTAATATATGTTGTACAGCCTCTTATGGAAATTATATTATAAAATAATTACATTTTGATATTATCATCAAAATGAAAAGTTTATAATTTTGATAAATGTTTGTGTGTGTATTTAAAAATTATAAACTCTTAATAGTTAAGAGTTAAGTTCTTAATATATAATAAAATAAATCAAACAATACATTTATTATTCTTTAATACACACACACACACACACACATTTATCAAAATTATAATTATAAACTTTTCATTTTGATGATAATATCAACATCAAATTAAACTGGTTTAAAAATTTTCACATCTTCTATGTGCAAAATATAATTCCTATAATTAATTTTTTATTTATTTTGGGGGTGAAATATGACCCGGACATGTTCTTGACCGATTTCATGAGATTCACACATTTCTGTGTGATGAGAAGTTCTCCACCTTCCTGTGCTTACGTACAGAAAACAAGGTTTCAGTTTCTAAACGCTGAGCATCTGAATGTAAAAATAGCACAAAGCAGGACTGTCACTGGCTTTCAGGATGGCAGGTTTTCATCAGCGACCCAGCTGTAGGTTCCTGTCGAAAAGCACCGTTGCATCAGAGAGGTTGCCATGTTGGGACCCGAGGGGCCCTATTTCTGTCTCCCACAGAGTGTACTTTACCTCGTAGGGTCACGTGGTGAAAGTGCCTGCAAGGATCATTAACTATTCATGGACGTACATCCCTGCTAATGGGACCTACAACTATTTTAATTATTGATGTTGTAATTGACAGCACGGGTCCTGCCTCACCTCATGGGAGCGGCTGAATTTACGTGTATGACATTGTTCGTCATCCCCATCCTATGACCTCTTCCCATCTCATCTTCCATCTGTCCGCTGAAAGATCACCGTGATTCTGCATCTGTCATTTGTAATGTGTAATGTGTAAAACCGGCCGTCGATGTTGACGGACAGCTGTCTGGTGGGTTTACGATGATGATGTAAAGACAGGCATGTTGAACACGGGGGTGCTGCTGGCGGGAAGCTGCATTAATTGGTGATAAATGAAAGCTTATTGGTGGCAGAAACACGAGTGGAAGGCCTCAGGGAGGTTCTCTCACACCAGCGCTTATTAAACACTCATTAGGGCAGATCCACAGCTTGAGTTGGCGGTAAATTGTACCCAGATCTGTCACTTAGCGACACGTCAATGCGCTGCAATCATTAGTTATCTTGCGGGGAGGTGGGTGGACAGGGGCTGTGTCCTCTTAATTAGATAAAGTGATAAATAAAATGTAAAATGGCATTTCTCACTCATCACACATGAGACGAAAAAATACATTCATGATTTTCATTAGTGTTTTTTGCTAAGAATTGCTGTTGCTATTCTTCATGCATAGAGGTATTAAACTTTGAGGTTTAACTTAACCTCCTATCGTAAGTCACTTTGAATAGTGTCTGCTAAATGCATAAATGTAAACTTGTCTATTTTATCAGACATGAATGTGTGCTCAAATCATACGGCTTGAATCAGGTGCAAAAACAAAAAGTCTGAAGGAGGGACCAGAAGCATATCTGGACTCTTGACTTGGACCTGTAAATAGCCACTTAACAACCTCATAGGCCCTGTTTACGCCTGCTATTAAGATCCATTTTGGGCGATCGGATCACAAGAAGATGAGGGAAACGCATACCTGTTTACTTTTGTCCACTTTCAACCCCTTCTGTCCTGATTTCTTCAAGGGCAGGGTCTATGGGCGGGTCAATATGGGCTTTCCATCTATTGGACGAAATAATCTTGCACATATTAACTATACATTCATGTTGTTTACTTGATGTGCAACAAAAACACTTGCGCAACTCCGTTGCTACTCCGGGAAATCTAACACCATCCACTGTTCCCTTAACGCTGGGTTCTTTGGGAAGCTGTACAGGGTTGTATTGCCCTGACAACCAAAAACACACTTCTTTGGTGACATTGTTGATTTTGTGAAGTCTTGTGACCTGTGCAACGCAGCCGATGACTTCTCGGGTGGGTTTTTGCTCTCTCACGCTGGTCAACGTGTGCGCCCTTCTGGGAGAAGTTCCCATACAAAGAAATTCCGCCCTTTTTGACATCACATAGGCCCATACTCGGAAAAAAACTTTCAGAAACCGGAAGGAGTATTTTTGGCACATAAATACTCCATTTTTTTAAAACTCTGGCCATGTTTAGCATGGGAATCCAAGTCTTTAACAGTGTAAAAAACTCAGAATGCATGAAATGGCATTATACCCCCCCTTTAAGCATACCTTCAATTTTTTTTCCCCCCTCATAGTCGTGATGTTACCCATCACAGTTCGGTACAGGCACCAGAACAGGCGTCTCTTCGTAGCAGATCTTGGTTTGTGTTTGTGACGGAGTTATTCCATCCACTGTTTTGACTAATGTACACATTTTATAAGCCCTTCACGAGTTCTCAGCTGGTCAAAATATCATCATATGTACCGTACCGTTCATACAACGAGCGCATTTAGCCCAGCATGGTAAATTTGGTAAATTACGTCACAAAATATGTCATAAAAGCCAACCAATCAGGGTGTGAACGTATCCCTATGCCTTTAGGTTCGGCATCTTTGTGTTAAAATGTTTTTGGTCTGGACCAAAAACACACCCTTACTTTCATGGTGCTTTTTGGTGAATTTTGAATCTTGGCAGTGTGAAAGAGCAGCTTGGGTGTTCTTTATAACATCTTGTCTTGTGTTACATGGGTAGAAATAAGTCACATGGGTTTGACATGGTTGAGTTATTGATGGCAGAATTTTCTTTTTTTGGGTGAACTATCTAATGTGACTCAAGTCTTTAGAGCCTTCTCTTCTAACCGCACTGTCAGAGATGACTGATCTACTGTTAAAAGCCATGATATTTGTCCATCTCTAATGAACGTGCTGTTGTGGGTGAGCGACAGATTTTTCCCTATTATTTTTAACAGAAATTTTAGGTTGCAGCAAAAGGATTATTTAATCCGTTGCATATCCGTGCCAACAGTTCTCTGACAGTAACAGACAGTTTTTTCTTTCTTTTTCGTGGTTGTCGCCTGGAGCGTGCATGCAGACAGATGTTAACTCTGGCCATTTATGTTCTCAGGGAATGTGCTGTGCTGCATTGGCAGATGCATTTACCCAGCATGCCTGCAGCTCACCTCTGCACCTTTGGGTTGCGGGGTGACCTGGCCTGCGGCTCATAGCTTAATGAGTGTAGATGAGTGAGTTCTTTCAGGAGCGCATATGGCATAATGAGGGCGAATCAGGCTGAACGGAACAGGTTTGGATGGAGATGCCCGCAGTGCTGCATGAATCACCTGTGAGAACAAGAACAGCCTCGCTGTCAGCTGGCCTTCCTCTAATGCAGTGTCGTGCATTATGTCCCAGTGCTAAATCGCAGACTTATGGACGGTTTGACTTTGATCAAGAGGAGAATCATGTCTACTTTGTTGTGGGTGGTTGCCACGGTGTTGCGATGCAGTTGCTAGGCTTGTTAACTAGGGTCGCAAAGTTAATGACAGAATTTTCATTTTTGGGTGAACTAACACGCCAGCGCCAGCGCAAACCCACTTTTGGCGTGAAAAGTGAAAAATAGGCGTGGTCACAGTTATTTTTGCGGCTGATCTTATTGCATATGCATTTGTAGGAGTTTCAGATGCAAAATTTATGGGAGGAGAGTATTTAAATGAATCATGCAAGGTGATTTACTAAGGTTTGCGCTCGTCAATTTACTGGCGTTTGCGCCATTATTTCCCGCCCAAAAAAAGCATGTCTTAAACCAGACGCTAACTGGTAGATTGTGTTGGTCATTATGGACATGATCTTCTTTAATTATGTTCTTCAATTTCATCAGTAGATCACGCGGAGAACTTTCCACTCCCATCGGCACTTTTTTGAAATTTTGCTCTCACGCTAATTTTCCCTGTTTAGTAAATCTGGTCCTAAGTTATATTATTGGACAGCCAATAGTACAGCCAATTTGATTATACTTCATTTAAGACATCAACTTAAGTTTCAAAGTTAAAGTAGGTGGCAATTTTTGTTGGTGGTGGACTTAAATTACTTACCCTCATGTCGTTCGACACCCGTAAGACACCTTTGTTCATCTTCGGAACACAAATTAAGAAATTTTTGTTGAAATCCGATGGCTCAGAAAGGCCTCCATACTACTAAAGACGTCTTTACAAAGTCCATCTCACTACAGTGGTTCTACAATAATTTTATGAAGCAACGAGAATTAGTTTTTGTGCGCAAAAAAAACCCCTAAATAACGACTTTATTCAACAAGGGCTTGTCTTCCGCCTGGGCCTTTGACGTGAACTCAGGAAGCACCACGACGCATGCGCAAGAAATTGGTTAAATTATTTTGATGAGCAGGTTTATTATAGTTAACTAAACCCTAACAAGTCATTACTTGAAATGAAATAAACTTCAACTGAAATAAAATAAAATAATAAAAACTTATTTTAGCAACATTTCTCATTTTTATTTAGTTTGACTTAATTTACTAAAATAAGAAATGTTAGATATTAGAAAAAATAGTTCAAAAAAATAGCTTCCTTAGCAGCTAATTGAAATAAAGTAAGTTTAAGTAAAAAATAGCTTAAACTAAAATAAAACTAATAAAACTAGGCAAACGACAAAAACAAAATTACTAAAACTTTCACTACAACATATAAATATATATGATATATTATAAGATATATTGAAACTAATTCAAAATATTAATACAAACTATAATAGCATCTCAGTGATATGGAAGCTTGTTTCCATCACTGTATAAAAAATAAAAGCTAATTGCGACTGAAATTCAGAATTTTTCTCAGTTACATCATAAAAAGTCACAATTGTGAGTTATAAATTCAGAATTGCGTGATATAAATGTGCAGTTCTGAGAAAAAAAGTCTGTCTTCTCCTCAGAATTGGACTTCATAACCCGCAATTGAGAATATTCAGAATTGCGAGAAAAAATTCAGAACTGCGCAATTAAATTCGCAATTATCTTTTGTAATTCCATGCTGGAAACAAGCTTCCATACAATGACACTAAAATAATGTTGATGAGTTAAAGTAATGTAAAAACATGTTGCCTAATCGATCATATCATTTGTTTACAGTGAAGTCTCTATGATATTCTGCTCTCTATGACTCATAGGCCCTGTCCCAAATGGCACACTTCATGTGCACTTTCGGTCTTGTTGACTTACAATGGCCGCTGCGTGCGCGTGTTCGTTAAGTCCACGAGACCGCAGGGTGTTCCATTTTGTCATTTTAGGTCTCAGAAGGGTGCTTGCGAGCGCCCCCGAGCCCGCACTAGTGCGGGTCATGCAGTGGACTTATTCCCGGCAGTCAAAAGCGTCATTACGTCGTAAAAGTGCGGACTCAGAGGAAGACCGTGAGGGTTTAGTTTGCCATTTGGGACAGGGCCATAGAACATCGACATCATTCTGATGGCTCTTAACTCTTAACTGAATCTGTCACAGCTGTTTATCCACTCCAAGATATTATTACTTTTAGTAACGTTTTGTGCACTAAAGGTTTGTGAAACTTAAATCAGTATTACTGCTAGCTGCTTGCTCAGTTAAAAATGCACATTCACGTTTGTGACATTTAAATAATACTATCAAAACGCTTTTAAATAGGCCATTTTCCCCTCCTCCATTCACCACATGTAGATAATGACATTGATTCTTAAATGGAGATCTGTCCAGCTCATCCGTGCAGAAAATCTGGATTAGTCCTTTACAGATTTTGAATTACAGTAGAATGTATTTGTTATTTTCATGCCAAATTTACTGGCAAAAGCCATTTGTGTGCTACGAAATTTAAATAGCTTGGATTGGTGCTATTTCTGAAAAGCTGAAAAGGTCTGTTGTTCTGGGCTTGTGGACCTTTACTATCAAATGCCATATAGATTACATGTAAAAAGACGTATTGTTTTGTATGCATCTAATTTCGTGGAAATAAAAGCTGAGAATACCTGATGCTTTTGCACACGAGAGGCAGTCAAAGAGTAGATTGTTTTGTGTTTTAGGTCTTGTGTGTTGAACAAGACGTATATATTGTGTTTTAGATTTGGTGTTTGTACATCTGCCGGCACCATTATCTTTTCTGGCCCATTTTCACCAGATGAATATTCATGATGGGCTCTCTCTTCTCATCTGAATACAATTAATTTGTGCAGTATTAGTCACCTCTACGAGTTTAATGTGAATATTTTTGCATGTCTGATAAGTCCTGTGCCTTTTTTAGTAACTCCTGTGGCTTTTTGCTTTACATTGCAATTCATCTGTGATGAACAGAGAATGCAACAAAATGTGGAGATCTCGAGATGTCTTGAAATATTGTGTTGAAGATGGTGGATTAGTTACAAATGCTTTGATAGGTGTAGCAGCAGTGCTTTATAGGAGATTCATTTAGAATTTAGGGGAAGTGATGATAAAAAAAATACCTTTAAATAATAATTATATCCAATAATAATAATAACAATCATTTAAAGGGGCTATATGTAAGAATTTAATATATATTAAACACTTTTTTATTGCCATTGTGTGAACAGCTTGTAACAAAACGTAAAACGGGAGACCTTCCCTGACTCCATAGGTTGTCTATGAAAGCCTGTAGTAGACTATTTTATTTGTAAAGGACTTGAAAAAGGAAAATAAAAAAGGATTTGTCGTTTACTCAAGCTCCTGAGAGCCTCTCTTCTGTTCAATGGCACATGAAATGAATGCTTATACAATAATCAGGATAATACAAAAAGAGTACTGCAATGTATTTTAATGCAAAGAAAGGGATTCATTCAAAATATAGTCTCTAGGGGTGTAATGGTACACAAAACTGGCGGCTTAGTATGTACGTCAATTTTGATGTCACGGGTCGGTACAAAAGGGGGGAGAAAACTAAACATAATCCGATTTTCTCTCAAATGTTAACTTTCACTTTAGACATAACCAACTGTGTTTATGTAATAATAAGACTTTAGTAATCAGTGCCGATGCCCTTGGGGCGTATGCGATCAGAAAAGTGCATGTAGAACAGCCCATCAGCACGGGAATTAAATGTTTAACCGGCAATGCTTTAAAGCACATGCAAATAATGAACTTTTGTGAATTGCAGTGTCCCGTGAGGGTTACTCTACCGCTGCGTTAACATGTGATGGGAATGTATGTCGCGTTGTACAGTATGTTGAGACGGAGGTGCCAGAACTGCAACGGATAGAATGCACTGTAACGCGATACTATGATATTTCTTCAAAAGCAGACCGCAGAAGCAGAGGCTGTTTTAAAAACGTTTTGCAACTTCGGTGTAGTAATTTGTTGCAACTTTTGCAACGTCTACTGCTGCTTTACCTTTGAGAGACAACTGATGCGTGATATCACTGAAGCAGCTTTCAGTGCGAGAGTGCAAAACTTTCAGTGCCTTCAGCCTACCACGTTGATTGGCTGGACTCATGACTCCCAACAAATCAGATGGGCGGTGGGCGTACATTGGTCTAGGCCACATGCACTTCAAAATTAAATTATTTTATTGGCAAATTGGTTTTGAAAATGACAGATAACCATAAAAAATTTTATTATCAGTGCCGATAATCGGCCAGGCCAATAATCGGTTGACCCCGACAGTGATCTTTCACGTTTTTCTGGCTATCACCTGACCAAGCTCAATCTTTTACTTGAACATTGGTCTGGGGAATCTGCTCTGTATTTTCTACTGCAGAAGAGGCGTTATCAACGGGCATAGTTCAAATGACTCCGTATGCAATTGTCCTTCAACCAATCAGACCAACGATCCATTGCTTCTCTATCGTCATTGTGTTAAACCCGCCAATAGAGTGCCGAAATCAAGATGTCACTTTGTAGGCCAACCCGGAAGTTAGCGGCGCATGGGTTCCCTCGATCAAAAAGCCATGCATTTTCCCCATAGACTTTTGGAAAATCGCAAAAAATAAGATCTGTGTTCAACAAAGAGTTATGACCCTTACACGTTTTGTCTATCAAGATAATCTTTACAAATTAATCCAAAATGTATACATTTTGAAGCTTAAATAAAGCCGTCAGATATAAAATGCTAACGGTAGGCTATAAACGGACTACAGCACACCATGGTCGCGGATCAACGTCATCATCAAGCTTCCTCAAACTTTATTTAAAAAACACGCTCGCTCATTATGATCTGCGCTGTGTATGAACACTTATCCACTTTTTCATGAGAAATATTGCCCATTCGTTTTTTCCAAAAATGTTAGAAACTAATTTTGTTTATGCGTGCCTCTCTGAGATTTATCTTTTGTTAATGTTTTTTCATGATTATCACTGTGATAACATTCAATTACATAAAACACAACCCAGTCTCTTTTTGTTAAATGCAAGTTTATGTATGATCAATAATACAAAAGTATAAGTAAAAATTATAATAAGCTATACATTAAATAAAGCGAACAATTCAGTCAAACATTTAAAGTCAGCGCTAGTCGGCTAACTTACAACGGTAATGTACAGTTATAGCCTAAAAATAAACAAGTAATGAAACTTCACTTTGCCCTCAGCCTAAACGATTTGCCAGGGAACAAATTATAGATCCATGAGAGCAAATATGGGCCGTTAAATCTCCACAAGACGAATTATAGCTGGAGACGCCACAGAGACATCAGCGCCAGCGGCAGCCGAGGAAAGTCTACTCTCGCCGGGTAAACAAGCACGGAGCGCCGCAGACCCACTGGAGCTCACAACTCCGAAAAAACACCAGATAAAATGTTAAAATAGGCACTCTTCTTATAAATTAACCACAGATTAGAGCTTTAAACAACTACATTATCAACTGAAAAAGTCTTAAAACTACGTTTTGTAACACATTAACAGTAGATTTTAACACAAAAAGACGTGTAAACACAGCCCATTTTAGCCATTTCTCAACGAGACGAACATGTGAAGAGAGTAAACTCCAAATGTTCAAGCATCCAACTTCGCACGAATAGAGATTTATTCACGCCACATAAGTTCTTCATAAGGCTGAAACGCGGGCTAGTGAGAGATGGCCTGTTTGTCACGATGACGTCTAAAGTCCCCGCCAAAGGATGTAGTCCCTTTTAGCAACTTGTTAGCAACCACCGTTTTTAAGACACAATAAAGTTTTAAAAAATCACAAGCAGGTTTTAACTAATGTGTTTTATGTCATAGATCAAAACGTGAAAATATTTAGAGGCTTTGTTAATCACAGACCTTATTTCAGGCGATTTAGCAAAAACCCATTCAAAAAACCCATAGACTTTAGGGCGAGGGAACCGGTAGGGCTAAAATGCAAACTCACTTCCGCGTTTTGGCCTACAAAGTGACGTCATTACTTCGGCACTCTACAGTGAACCAGGTGGATAAGCCGGTTTGTGATTGGTCCCCGCAAATTTGTAACAGGTTTCCAGCCTGAGCTGCAGAGGCGAAATCAAATCGCCGGCAGATCGGGCTGGGTTTACCCGGCACATTAAAGAGCATCAAAACGGCATTTTTTGTTTGAATTCCATGATAAAATGGACAGCATTTGAAAGATGACTTTTTGTTTCTTATCGGAAGTAAAAAAACGCGGAGCTTATTGTGATTAATGGTGGTTAGGCTACAATGGTGTTCGTCGTGTACAATTAAGACACATACCGAAAATTCATGGTACGAAAAACGTGTACCTTATTACTAATTCATCAAATGTCAAGGAAGAATTTAGCTTTGTGACATTGCTCTAAGGAGCAATAAGTTGCAGGCTGCAGGGTTTCTGAATTCTACATATATAATTATATGTAGATTTAAAATATACTTTATGTACTTAAAGCCACAGTATGTAATTTTTCTGCGCTAGAGGTCGTTTACTCAAAACAAAGGCATAGCTTGATGACGCCTTGATTCCGCGAATGACCACTTCCACTTCTTCCGCTCATACGTATGTGGGGTAATGCAGCGCTGTTTTATCATATTAGATACATTTGAGTGTGTTGAAAGTTATGTTAATGCTAATCTGTGCGTTCGCTCGGCGGCTACTATGAGACACTTGTTGCACACTGCAGTGAGCTAGATCGATATAAGGCATGCAGGGCTCGACATTAAGCTTGTTTATGTGCTTGTCCTTCGGACAAGTAAATCTGTCATTCACTTGTCCAAGTAAAAAATGTGCTTATCCGGAAAAAATATATTTTTTGTGTGTGTGTTGTAAATAAAATGTATTCTGAAGCAATATTCTCACCAGTGTTCAATCAGCTTTGACATATTTAAATCTGCATATTTGTGATATTTTTACCTTTTATAAAGGGCATTTTCCCCCTAATCTTATTAAATATAGGCTATGTTTCAGCTTTCCTTTTATATTCTTAAATTTGATCAATAAACTAAATTAGAAGATGACACTGGCTGTTAGGCCTACCAGTCAAATTAAATAATTTACACTGAAAAATTACAACTGCATTAAATGTTATGAGATTGTTTTAAATATTTTTTGAATATACAAATAAGAAAAGTTGGAAAGAATGTTTAAACATGAAACTAAAGCGCCAGTAGGTGGCGGCAGGTGACCGTCTTAATGAGTGAATCATTGAGTCGATTCATTCAAACGGCTGATTAATTCAAGAATGCGGCAGTCGTTTACGAATAGGTAATTGAATCTTTTATTCAACCGATTCATTCAAAACGTTGAATCATTCACTGACACGCTGTTGCAGTGACACGCGTTCTGCTGTCATCTTTGTTTGGAACTATTTTCGCTGATGAAATAGAACAAAAACACTCAATATTGCATCTAAAATGTAAGTGACTTAATGTTAATTAATTGTTTATGGAACTGTCATATGAAATCAGTGTCATTTTCAGTCGTGATGTTATTCAGGAAAACAGCACTCTTGGTAATGTGACGTTGCAACTGTATCATATGTTATAAATATAAATAAACTCCACATTTCTGCTTTTTTTTTACGGCAGTGTGTTAACTGAGTTTTTCTGTGTGAGCGGTGCACATTTGTTTCGATTTCTCCTTGAGAGGCTGCACGAGCGTCAACAGCGTGAGCGTTATAGTTACCGTCAGTTCATTATACATAATATATTATTATCCACTATCGATCTCCACTTTACACTAATGAATGGAGAATTGTTCTTGCATTTTGGTGATTCCCTAGTTATTTTTTGTTAATGACGTTTTATCTGGCTACTTGTCCATTGGGCAAGTAAAATTCTCTTTCACTTGCCCATTCAAAAAATCCACTTGTCCCGGACAAGCGTTAATGTCGGGCCCTGGGCATGGTGAAACATGGTACTCGCGGTAAATCAAGAATTTTTTTATTTAAACATATAGCTCAAAACAGTCTTATTAACAATGATTCGTTTTCTGTCGCTCAATGTATGCAAACAGTTGCTCACCTGTCCAGTAAAACACATCATATATTAAAGCATCTTTGGTGGGTCCATGGTTAATGTTGTATATTTGGTGTGTCCTTGGAAATTAAAGGTAACGCGGGTATGATGTCATTGATAGGCGACACACGGTCCGTGTCCTGGTTCCAAGCGGCAACCTACCGCAGTTTCTCTTGAAGCCAATACGGAAGTGACATAAACTGCTATTCATTGACTGGCCACTAGAGACAGGCTCCAGAAGTGAGCGGAATCTCATTGAGCCCCATGTTAAAATGCCCAACTTTATAGCAGAATAAAACATGTTTACAGCCTGGTACAAATTGTAGTTTTGGTCTATACAGCTAATTTTGCCCTTCATGACAACTGTGAGGGGGGTAAATTTTTTTATAACTCATTTGTTTACATTATATAAAGCTTTAAAGTTCTGCATAATTAAGGACGTGGCCACTTCGAGTGACAGCTGGATAGCCATTTATCTGCTGTCTGTTAGTTATCTCGTCACCTCAGCTCCGCCCACGTCCCACCTTTTTGCCCATTTTCTGTTATCCGGGAGTGACGCGCAATGACGCGCTGCCAAGATGGCAACGGCCAGCTCGTCCCTACTTTGCGCTTCACAGCTGTTCATCAGATTCCTATGGGTGACATCACGGACACTATGTCCATATTTTTTTCAAATAGTTTTTTTTCTCTGGATTTAAAAATTCTTGGAAACATTTGGCATAATGTAAGTACACAAGTCAACAAAATATATAACATTGTTCTAGTGGTTTTTGGATATTTGAATCCAAAAATCCTACAATATTGTGCCCTTTAACTTCTATATAAAATATACTTTGAACTGTCTTTTATCTGTACTTTTTTTTGTCTGTTTAGTACTTTTTACATTCTGTTTCTGTAACAATGTCGGTTCTCTTTGACTGTTACCTTTTCTTTAGCTGTTTTGACATGTTTTTGTTGGAAATTAGGATTAAATGACATCCAAATGTGAAACCTGACCTAGAAGCACATGCAATACTACAGTATATTGTAGGGTTCATCTGTACGGTTTGTGTTTTTGTTACTCTGAGATCCTTTAATCCTATCTGAGTTTTCAGCGCCCTGCTGAGAATAATTGGTGTGTTTTCAGTTTAGTCACACTTCTGTTCTCTGGTAGGACTCTCTGGAGTCAGAGAGGTCTTACAGGTCTCCGTTCTCTCCAATTTGCCCTTATGAGTGTGAGTGCACAACACCCTCCGACTAATTCCACCTCCCGCTGCGCTCTGTCCTCATTTGTTTGTAACCAATTACAGCTTGAGAGAGTGAAAACAAACATACATCAGCTTGGGCGAGTCATGTGTGCCCGTGCTAAAATTACCCATGAGGCCCTGAAATGAAAAGCAGCTGATGTCTGCAGGATGCCAAATCTCTTCTTCTGTGAGTGCAACGCAACACAATCATGGTGTGCTGTGAAGACTGTCGAGGACGTGAACATTAGGTCATGATCATTTTTTGATTTAGTTTTCTACTCCACTTCCTCGCCTCCTCTAAGACAAGCCAAAGGCTGTCATGATGATGCTTTCTAAATATATTGTGCATGTACATGCAGAAAGATTATGTGTAGCGTGTGCTGCACAATACCTTTTTATTTATACCTTCATTTATGAATTCAGTTGGTAGGGACTACAACGAGCTTCTTCACGGGTTAGTGACATCACTAACCATAACATTTACATAAACCCTGCTGCCGGGAACACACAACAAAGGGTGTGAAGCCAAGTTGTGCTGCTTCAGAGAAGAAGAATAGAGCACATTTGGGAGTCTGCTCAAGCTGTCGCATCCGTCTTTTCACATTTATTGTAATACAGTACGTAACACAAACGCAATAGCATGTCATAATACCAAGATGAAAACATAAGTTATAACCATAATTAAAATAAACTATACCTGTTCTATCTTCATGCAGCATATATTCTCTGGCCCTATGCATCTTACAACAGTTCCCACACAAGCGATAAAACAAGCTCTTGAAGCTCTGCCCTCTTCTTGAAAGGGGGCCGGGAGCAGCAGCTCATTTGCATTTAAAGGGACACACACAAACGGTGCGCTTTTGTTCACCCCTTAAAGCTACACTGTGTGATATTTTCCCCCATCTAGTGGTGAAAAGGTATATGACCATCCAGTGAATTTTAGTTTCTGTTCCTCTCAATTCCGATTTCGTTTCAACTCCTACGGTGGCCGATTTAGTCCAAGATTAACATGGCTTCCAGTTCGACCTCGTCCACATTCGACACGGTGCCTGTGGGATATTCTGTGCGCAGTGGGATGGTTGGAACTCAACTGGCCTAATTATTCGGCTAGAAAGGACTGCAGCTAATCCAGAGTGAACTTTGATGATAGTAATGTTTATTCAGTCATCCAATTACAAGGCATAAACAGGTTTGCGTGGATATGTACATAAATGTGGTTTCTGTGAGAGAACAAATAAGGATGGTAAATATACATACACAGTTAAGAACTGTATAACTATACTTATAAGTTACATTTGTATAATGTAACCGTAAAGCAGAGCTTATTGTACCATATATAGGCGCTAAATGCAGCTGCATTAAAAGGAGCGGAGCTGCCGCTGCTAACAAGCGGTGTCCGGTTACAAAAGTGTGTGCGCCGGTTTAACGTTAGCACTGCAGGGCGCTCTGTATAACAATTGTTAATATGCCGATCAGACCTGATACATATTTCCATCAACATACATTACAAGCAAATATTTTCTATAAACAAATAAACATTGTTGATAACAAAATAACTGAATGATTATTCAAATAGGTGAGCATTACGCTATTGTATGTTGACACAAAAATACTTCTGAGGTGACATCAACTGAATTACGCGATGACACACTCTGAAACACATCTACAATGACAATAACTATTATTACTTACGGAGTTATTAACGCACAGAAATACCACACAAGGAAAAACAGACTTTTGAGGAATAAACAAGCCAGGAAAACTCAGTATAACTCTGTTACTGGACGCTGCTGAGATGAAAACTCTCTGCACATGCACCAGACAAGTCTGAACAAGTTGACGCGCACATGCGCGAGGCAGAGAATTTTGTACAGTGCCATCGAGTTAAAACCGGTTAAAACGCGAAAAGCGAAACTTGAATTTACGGGTATGTCCCTCTTTGGCTTATGTACTTTTAAGATGGAGGGGCAACATGGCGACCATCGTTAGATCCCATTACCTTATGTATTTTCAATGGCATATTATAAACTTACGAGAATACTTTATTACTTGAAAGAAGTAAATATACATTAATGAGCACATATATTTTAGAAAGAACTAAGTGTTTTTAGCTAAGAATAGACTAAAAAAGTTACACAGTGTAGCTTTAAAAAGCATCAATTTTAACCTGCTATTAAAGAAATTTAGCTGTGGGGTATTTTGAGCTACACACTGTGGTGGTCGAGCCCAAGAAGAGGCAGTACAGGCTTTAACACACAAAAATGTCTGTTAGTTATATTATATCTCAACATGTGCTTTAGAACGTGACGTTGTAACATTGTAGCAGACGGGATGGTGTTTTCTGTTTTTAACTGCGTTGTTACACCTCCAGCTCTCACCTCCAGTCTGTCATCGATGGGACTGTGATCAGAGAGGTGTTCATGTCAGAGCGTGACAGGAGCTGCTCATCTTGTGCTCCAGAGGAAAAGCTTCTGTGTTCCTCTATTCATGGGACAGTAATGGAGACTTCAGCCCTCCATTCTCATCCATCATTTATACAGCACAAGCTGCTTTTCTGTATTCCCAAGTAAACCATATGTGCATTTTAAAACTGGGCTGGTTTCTGCAAAGAATTTTAGCTGAACTTTTAATTCAAAGTCCAGTTTTATTTTTTTATGTTGAAATACATTCTCTTAACCCAGTTTATTGTTCATTGACTGTTATTAGTTTGCCATTTATGGGTTTATCTTCCCTTAAAAATGTAAACATTGAGCCTCCCAGGCACCATCAAAACATGGTCGTTCTCTTTCCAGCTCGACCTAAAGCAAGAGTTTGGGGCGTGGCTTCTGTAGCAGGCGGAGCCAGAGGGTGTTTAGCTGGTGTGGGCTCAAGACTGACGCGTTCATGGGAAAGACATTCAGCTCCGGTTACAGGAGTGCAAGACAAATTTAGCTGCATTTAGACCTTTAAAGATTAAACGGGTCATGAACATGTCAAAGCGAACGGAGTGATACTATGCACTACATTAGAAGCTTCAATACATCATCATCATGCACCCGTTGAGTACCAGTTTATAATGTTTACTCTGACGTGCCTTAAACCGTTGTGGCTCTTCATGTCAAAAAAAGCCAGTTGCAGATATGTTTGAGTTATAAGCGATATGCTTGTGTTCGCTCTAAATACAGTGTTAGCCTAGTCATTTACTTACTCAGGACACTCAGGGCCCTATTTTAATGATCTTAGCACATGGTGTGAAGTGCAGGTGCACTTTAGGGCATGTCCAAAAAACAATAAAACAATCAGAGTCTCATCTCCCATTCCCTTTAAAAGCCAGTTGTGCTCGTGCTAGGGCTGCTCGATTATGGAAAAAATCATAATCACGATTATTTTGGTCAATATTGAAATCACGATTATGTAACACGATTATTTCACATGACTTTGGGAATGTGTTGTATTTATTAAAAATACACCTTTCAACAATTCAATTGAAATTGTAACATTTGTTGTACTTTTTGAACTATTAAAATAAATAATATAACATATATTCAAATCAAAGTATAAAAGTATTCACGTAAAAATGATAATCACAAATAAATAAGATCAACAATATGGTTCGGCTAGATATGCTTTTCAGGTCTAACCTTAGTTTTCAGGTACAGAAATGTCTCAAATGTAAAATAACATTGCATATTTGAGTGCATAAATTAAAGATGAATCCTATTAAACTTACAAAAGCTATTCAATCCGGATCGGATATGCGTCGTCTTTATCGACTGTATAAAGTTCACTTAAGGCATATACAGACTATGTCTGCTAGGATACTCATCAAGATGGACATGTTGACATACGTTTTGTGTGAGTTTGTCCGTTCAAGAGCAAGACTTGAAAGAGAACTCAATATTGCTGTGAGACGTGTGCGCGCTCTCGGATGAGCGCACAGAGATACATTTCCTCACAGCGCGCGCGGCTTCTCATTCGCGTCTTCTGGCACTAAACCCGGGTGATGACGGTGAAAACGACTGGTCATATTCAAACATACGGCAGCACTCGCATGCATTGAACAAAGTTTACAAAGAGAGAATTATTTGAAAAATATGAGGGGAAAAAGGACGTTTACACGGCACCCCTGCTCTCGTCAGTTTTTGTTTCTTTATTAGATTGTCATAGGTCACTCTGTTTAATTTTCAAGTGGTTAAACAAATTCGTGGTGTTCCCTTGCGTTGCAGCCACTACCATGTAGAAAATCTTGCACGTAGCATGTTTCTGCTCGTCGTCTGATTCCTCGAAGCCAAACTGTTCCCAGACAACGGAGTTGGTTTTGCCTTTTTTGCTCACCAAACGCTGCTGTAACTGCCCTCCTTCTGCCATCTTTACTCGCGCAGAGTTTTTAAATTCCAGCGGATGATATGCACACGAGACTCCCGATCTGAGAAAGTTTGTGGCTTCGGGAGGGGCGGATGAGCGCATGCGCGTTTCATTCAGAACGCAAGGCAAAATAATCGTTTTTTCTCGATTGTACTATTTTGGTGATCGTTGGGAGGCAAAATCGAAATCGAAATCGAAATTCGATTAATTGCACAGCCCTAGCTCGTGCCATGCCGGATTCGCTATTTACAGTGGGGAGAACAAGTTTTTGATACACTGCCGATTGCAGGTTTGCCCACTTACAAAGCATGTAGACGTCTATCATTTTTATCATAGGTAGTACTCTTCAACTGCGAGTGACGGAAAAATCCAGAAAATCACATTGTATGATTTTTAAGTAATTCATTTTATTGCATGACGTAAGTATTTGATACATCAGAAAAGCAGAACTTTATATTTGTTACAGAAACCTTTGTTTGCAATTACAGAGATCATACGTTTCCTGTAGTTCTTGACAAGGTTTGCACACTCTGCAGCAGGGATTTTGGCCCACTTTTATCCCTGATGTCCTCACACAGCTCTCTGGTCTTGGCCATTGTGGAGAGGTTGGAGTCTGTTTGATTGTGTAGACCGGTGTCTTTTATACAGGTAACCAGTTCAAACAGGTGCAGTTAATACAGGTAATGTGTGGAGAACAGGAGGGCTTCTTAAAGAAAAACTAACAGGTCTGTGAGAGCCGGAATTCTTGGTTGGTCGGTGATCAAATACTTATGGCATGCAATAAAATGCTAATTAATTATTTAAAAATCATACTATGTGATTTTCTGGATTTTTGTTTTAGATTCCGTCACTCACAGTTGAAGTGTATTTATGATAAAAATTACAGACCTCTACATGCTTTGTAAGTACAAAAACCTGCAAAATCATCAGTGTATCAAATACTTGTTCACCCCAGTGTACATGGTGGAATTTGCAAGCGTAAAGACTGAACACTTCTCCAGAGAGGAAATATTTCAAAATGTTAATGTGCTGACCCTGTGTGTGTAATAAGCAGACCAGCACACCCATGGGTGAACAGATGGACGCGAGTGCATTTGCTATTTAAACAACGTGGTGCTGGATGTGAAAATGATAACTGTGTCAGGCTGAAACTAGCAAAAAACACTGGCGTTGCATTGCACCAGGTATGTATGATGGGCCTATAGCAACACAGATACAAGAATATCTAATATGTTGGACCTTTTATTGAAAGTAGCCTACTTTTACCTGTTGATTCATGCCTTCACAAGCAACGCGGGAAAGTGCCTTTTGCAAAATATGCTGTATTGTTGTAATTTCGCTAGTGGAAAACACATACTTCACCTTAAAGGTCAGAAATTGGGTTTAGCTTCCACACTTTATTCTTACTCTCATTCTTAATTTTCACACTTTATTCTGATACTTTATATAATAATAACAAAATATTTTTATAAAATTATTAAAACAAAAGAAAGAAATATTAGGGATGCACTATGAAAATTTTGGGTGATACCGAAAACCAATAATTCTTTATATTTGAAAGGCGATATATCTAAATCCAATTTTTTATATACTTTTTGGGAGCCTGCTTACAAAACAAAAGTCTCACCATTAAAAACCATGTCCCAAGCACACAATTATAATGTTCTTAATAATTTTATGTAGCCTATATGACAGACTTGTGCTGAACATGTTGCACTTAACTATATTTTCCTTTTGTGATTTCAATCATATTTCAAGCAATTCAAACCATCATGGCGAACAGATAAATTAATACAGGAAATAATACATTATTTATCTGCCAAATTTTATTTTGCAATAACATTTTCGGCTCTAAGAAATATATTACTATAATTATGGTACTACAAATTTTGTTTTTAATAAGAAATATGTTCATTATTATAAGATATTTTTACTGAGCAACAGTAAAAATGCAATACTAATATTTATGGCTTTCAAATGTTAAACCATAGAGCTTTTATTTTAATGGAAAACTGCAGAGTTATCCTAAAATGTTTCTTTTGACCACAGATTTATAAAGAGTACAAATAAACATTATGAACACTGCAAATTTTGGAAGACGATTGCCGTGTGTTGTATTTTCAGATGTACGTTTTAAGCACTTGCATTGAGTTTGAAATTTTGAATTGTGTTTTTTGTTGTTGTTTTTTGAAAGTGCAAACATTGATGTTTTTATTATAACACTTGGCGCATTAATACTAGCACATACTATTCTATATATCTATTTACATATTTACTACGTGTACTGTGCTGGACTAACTGGGACTAGTCACAGCACTTACATATTGTTGCCCTATTGTTGGTGTGATTGCTCCTATTGCTCTCCTCATTTGTAAGTCGCTTTGGATAAGAGTTTCTGCTAAAGGATTAAATGTAAAAGTTTATAGCTAGCAATCTGAATAGCAACAAAATTTAATGGCTCAGAAATTTGATGGTATCTACATCGTTATGCTGGAACTGTTAGTATGTACAACACTTGCACTGCATTGACCAAGCATTCAGTTAAGAGTATGTTGTTTTCTTATGGTCATTTCAGGTTATATATTTGATTCAGCTGTTAATCGTAGGTAATACAGTAAATAGAGCAGTTTATCCAGTGCTAAAGGCTGTGCACCTGCCACAATCCTGACATGGCATCCATGTAGTCGCCTTGGGCCTGTAAGAACTGTTTGCATGTGCTCTCCCCTCGGGGCCTTGAACAAACCCTGGAGCGGGAGCATTTGGTGGAGCTGCTGGTTCACAGACCCATGGCCCGCTGAGTTTCAGACATTTCACACACAGCGCTGATGGCACTTGCTGATACAGCTTTCGCTCCGTCCCTAGAGGTGAAACGACCTTGGTGCCCTGCAATGTGAAATTGCACCCCTGCCAGAAAAGGAGCAAGGTCGTGGCTAGGGCTACGGGGCTTATGGGAATGGAGGTGTCGCAGGAAATCTTCAGGAAAAGATTTTTTGTTATTTTAGCGAACAGAACAGGCTGCGCTTACTGTTCTTTGTGAAACTACAGATGCTTGGAGCACGTTATATTTGCACTGAAAAACATTTGCTGCAGGATTACTTACAAGAGTAATTACAATGTAAGACATTGATTTAAGTATGAAATTTGGAAGTAGGGGTGTGCAGTATATATCGTCTACGATAATATTCAATTCAATTCAAATTTTATGTAAAGCGCTTTTCACAATACACATTGTTTCAAAGCAGCTTTACAGAAAGTGCATTTCATAAATGTACATTGAAAAATGTTAGAAAGAGAATGTTAAAGAAAAAATGTTAGAATAAGTTAATCAATCATGTATTAATTTAGGCCATAACAACGCTGGCGTTGAGTCGTCTCTTCACAGGCGTCGAGTGGTCTCATCACAGGTGTTGGGGCATCTGAAGTCTCCATGAGAGGCTGGATACAAACTGGAGCTGACAAATTAGTGTCCCGAGATAACAACAGAAAAGCAGATGGGAAATAATTAGCATAGCTGCTGTTCAGAATATTAATGCTTTTGATCCGATTTAACTGTAGTATAAAACGTATTTATAATGTGAATGCTTGGCTAAAGAGATGCGTCTTTAATCTAGTTTTAAACTGGGACAGCGAGTCTGAACCTCGAACAATATCAGGAAGACTATTCCAGAGTTTAGGAGCTAAATGTTAAAATGCCCTCCCTCCTTTAGTGGACTTAGATATCCTAGGAATGACCAGAAGCCTCGAGTTTAGTGATCTTAAAGAGCGCGATGGATTGTATGGCGATAGAAGATCCGTTAAATACCGTTAAATATCGTGATTGTTGTTTTAATGATGTGCAATCTGGCATTATGGAGTATGTCCCTCACTTTACAAAAACACATCTAGAGAGTGCACGCATAGTTTAATCTACATGATGTAGTCTATAGGTTACCCTAGTGAGCTTGTGCATTTAGACTGCATGCTTTCACTGCGTGATTTGATCTATTAAAATGCATTTAAAATGCCCCCATTATTCAAGATAAGGAGACAAAAATACCTCTGTATGTCTTTTTATATTTATCATTTAATATTTAATCAATATCACATAAAGAGTCAGCAAATATCAGCATTTGATTTTGAATTTATTCAAGTTACGGAAGTTAATATTAAGTGACTCACATTTTAGAAACCATATGGCCTGTGTTTGCCAACGAAAACAAAACCACAGAACTGTTTTGCGTCTCTGAGCAACACACAGCGATGAATAAACAAATCGTTTGAATGAATGATTCAATGACTCGCTCATTAAGCCAGTAGCTCCTCTCTGCAGAACACGAGATCCAGGGGGCGGGGTTGGATCCAGATCCAGGGGGTGGAGTCGGGGTAGGTTTAGGGTTGGGGTAGGTGTAGTCTCAGCCTCAGACATCACGCCCACGGACCGTTGGCTTAACGTCTGATGGAAACACTGGTTGTTTGAATTCTACAGGATGTCCGGGAGACGTGTGTGTTGCGTTCTTTAACGGTCTGCATGGAAACAAATGGTGTGACGCCAAACTGCCTCGTGGAAGAAGAACGGCGTCGTGTTTACAACTGTGACAACTCTGAGCGCTTAACAGGATCAACTAAACGCTGGGTTTTCAAAAGTATGTGAAGTTCGTGGCTCCATTGTTGCAGTAATATAGCAAAGTGTATATAAAGTGGGAAGAGTTCGATCTTGATCCAACCCCGCCCCCTGGATCCAGTGTTAATTTCACATTTAAAGTATCTTTTCATTTAAAAAAATAATAATTTCAAAATATCAATATTCAATGTTTAATATTTAAAACATCAAAACATTATTTATGCATTTGTAACTGCAGATTAAATGCATTCATGTCGCCTCTGAGCTGCAATGAACAATAAATACATCTAAACATCACTTCAGATGCAGCTTCTGTTTCCTCTGCATTGCAAAGATCAATTTTGTTTATACTGATTCATTTAAATGGTGTCTCATTCTATTATTATAAGATGATGCATACATTTGATTAGGTTAAAAAAGGCTTAATAAAGGTAAAAATGCCCATAAAAGGTACAAATCTATTAGAAACCTGTTAGAATAATTTCTGTCACTGCTGTGAACTGACCGATACAGAATAGGAAGAATAACAAAACATTTAGGAGTCAGCTGCCAAGTTACCAGCACAATGATGACACACTCAGCAAAATATTGTCTAATTATCGTTATCTATAAAATCCCAGAAAATGTTGAGATATCATTTTTTGTTTACCCCTATTTGGAAGTAGAAAGACTGAAATAGTATCTTGTGAAGTGTACTCCAACAATCTGCTTTATTTCAAACTTACAGTGGTTGCATTTGTCTTTATTGTTAGATGTGCATGCGACTAAAACACTCTTTACAACTGTCTATCATGCAGAAGGATAGCTTTATTTTATACGGTCAGTGATTTATATGAACTTCGCTGTCCTGCACAGAGGCATAAACACGATTTAAAGTCATTTTTTTTCCCATGTGGCTGTTTGTCATTTCTGCTGTGGGCTGCACAGATGCTCCGATATAAAGCAGATTAGACGTTTCTAATGAAACTTTATCTCCATGTGTCCTTCAATGACTGTCTGATGGTCATTTCTGTTCTGCAGTACATTTTAAACTCTCTTCAGCTTAAAGGTAATTTTGTTGTTTTGTTAAAAATCTTTTGAAATGTCTGTCATTCGTGCAAGTTAATCAAACAGGATTGAATGTTTTAGTGACACAAATCAACTAGCACTAATAAATCTGTTAAATTCATTAATAATACTCACTGATGATTTGTGCTGTCATTACCCCTCCAAAACTTCCTGGAGGGTCATGTCATTATGGAATATTTTGGATTCTTTAAAAATTGTTTATTAATATGTTATCCAATATAATTCAGACATGAAAATGTAGTGCATAGAAAGACCCCGTAGTTTAGACAATGAAAATGTAGAGTCACATTTTCGTGCTGAATAGTGGTTACATTTATAATCAAAATTATTTATAATCGCAACGATTGTTGTCATTTTGATACATTATTATTTTTTACTTCCGCCTACGTCTAGCGTGACCTATCCGACATGATTGCACAATCCGTGGCACGCCGCAGAGCAGCGCAAGATGAGCAATTTAGGTTAAAACTTATATAAATGTTCCTTTTTTTCTTGAAAATGATCGATGGTTTTGCTAGATAAGACTATATTCCTCAGCTGGGATCATGCAGAGCCTCTGAAGCCCTTCAAAGTGCTCTGAAACTGCATTGATTTGGACCTTCAACATTTTGGTTGCCATTGAGGTCCATTGTGTGAAGAAAAATCCTGGAATGTTTTCCTCAAAAACTTAATTTCTTTTCTACTGAAGAAAGAAAGACACGAACACCTTGGATGAGATTGGGGTTATTAAATTATCAGGAAATTTTCCTTTTAAAGGGATCTAATCCTTTAAGGAAGGGATTTAAACTCTTGACATCTGACAACCTCAAGCATGTAAATTCCTAGAGGCTTTAATATTTAATATCTGTAATATTTTAATAAACTATATATAAAAAAATTGATATTGGTTACACTTTATTCTAGTTTTTATTCGAGTTTTAGTTCAAATGTTTAACTACATTTTAGACTCTGTTTCGTCAACGATCTCCTCTTTTCTTGGAAGCGAACATTTTTCGTCATAGTTTTCATTAACAAAATTCATTCTTATTCTTACAACAAACTGAAAAAGACACAAAGGCGTGGTTTCACAGACAGGGCCTAGATTAAGCCAGGATTAGGCCTTAGTTCATTTAGGATATTTTAATAGCTTTTATAAACGTGCCTTAGAAAAAAGTTCACATTACTGGTGTGAATCTTAAAAAAACAATGGCAGTGACATATTTTAAGATATGTCAGTGTAAATTGCTTTCTGTTAAAACTGCTAAAACATGCCTTTTAGTCTGGGACTACCTAAAGCCTGTCTGTGAAACCGGGGGAAAGTCACCTATTTTAAGCAAACTGTGCATGTGTGCAAAAAATATACAAGATCGCACTTGAAATCCATAATCTGAAAGCAGTCGACTGCACCGCAGCCCCTGATGAACACGGCTAACAAGAGCTCAAATGAGTTGAGATGGCAGCATGTCTGGCCCGTTGACATTTAGCAGCTCAGTGCATCATGTGGACGCATCCTTCCAGAAACATTGATTTGGCATGAAGATCAGTCAAGGAAAGATGAGACATTTCCAAAAACTGCTACTTGAAAACTCTTTACACTTACCTCTTTGACTCTAGACTTCCTTCCTAATCTAGTCAAATAAACCTGGCATTGTATACACTCTTTGACAAATTACTTTTGTTACGTTGCGCTTTGGATAAATGCATCTGCTAAATGCCAAGTGTAATTTTATATGTAAATGTTAATTACCTCTGTTATGATTGGCTAACCTCTGCAGACCAGCATAGTTTATTTATCAGGGTTGACTGGGGGTGTGCGGTCATATGTTAATGAGCTCATTATTATTATCACTGCCAGAGAATTATTTTGCGGCTTCCAGCCGATAGAAAAAAAAAATGGGTAAAAAAATCCCATATACTTGATTAGTAATCAGAACAATCTATATCGGATATACATATATAAATGTGGGATCTTTTTTTTACAGTAATGTGACGTCTAGTTTAAAGGGGTCCTATAATGCCCTTTTTATAAGATGTAATACAAGTCTCATGTGTCCCCAGAATGTGTCTGAAAAAAATACACAATTGATTATTTATTATAGGATGTTTTGAAAGCCCCTATTTGGGTGGCAGCAAAAGCATGCCGTTTTTGTGCGTGTCTCTTTCAATGCAAATGAGATGATGTTCTCCGCCCCCTTTTCAGAATAGGGCGGAGCCTTTACAGCACAACAACAACTGGAGTGTGGAGAATCTCACACATTGAGTAGAATTTGCAAAGATGGATAAATACCAACTGTTTGACCAACTTCATGTAAGTACAGCACGTTATATATTGTGAGCGTACGCAAATCGCCTTTGTGAATGTGCTAGTTAGGACGGCTAAAGTTACCGCATTCATCAGAGCTATGTCATTCGTTTTATTTTTAAGAAGTAATAAACGTGCGCTTCTGAATTGTACAGGCGGTGAGCATTTTCGGGTTAAAACTATTAAGCTCTGGTCTCTGAATGTAATAAGAGACAATGGTAGCTTTAGCCACATTAGCAAATTTAGAAAGTCGATTTGCAAACAAGCACATTATAAAGTGCAGTACTTGCGTGTTTTGGATATGAAGTTGGAGCATGAAGAGTTGGATTTGATCCATATTTGAGAAGCAACTTTTGTGGAAATCCTGCGTATACTGACCCTCGTTTGCAAAGCAGTCCAGTGTACACATTCCCTTCACAAATTAAATGAATCCACTGCATCCTCAGTGGCTCAAATGCCAGGAGTTTATTATTACAGCCAGGCCCGGTTCTAGGCACCTATAGAAGGGTGGGCTGGCAGATATCCTGGTTGTGCTTTTTTTTTTTTTTTGGTGTTGGGCGGTGTACATCATCCATTCAGTGATATTCTTATTATTATTCTTATATTAGTAACTATTTATAATTTGGAAAGAAAACCGAATGGAACCCTACATGTTAATACTGTAGCAACAAATGCAACTTTAATTGCATAGAAAAAGTAATTAAATGCTACATAGAGTGTGTTTTTTCATTCCATTGCGCTACTATTGTTTTTCAAACATCACCCAGACGCGTTACTTTTGCGCTCCCATCTCGCTTCTATTCTTTTGCAGAGTATCGTGCATGACGCGGCTTTATAAAAGGGGCACTTTAAAAAAAACGCATCTCCATACCTGCACTGACCTGCGTGTGGCGCTTTAACCGTTAAAACACATCCTGTGTGAATGGCCTTAACCTGATTACAGTTTTTCTCAGCTTTGGTACATTTCTCTGATCAGAATTGAAATTCTCAAAACTACCTGTTCAATCTTCACATCATTGTGTCACTTGTGCACAACAAAAAAGCAGTTTCTCATTTCTTTGAACAAGTTGCAAATGCATTTGTACAGCAACTATCAACAATTATCTATTGCTTATGTCATGTTGATCAAAATGTATTATAATGGGTCTCTGTTGAATAGTCACACCAGCCCCCACAACATTTAGGCATTAGTTCATAGCACAAGCCTTTACATGCAAAGTTGTCATAATATGTCAAGCATATTTCTATTAGACGTTCACATTTCTACTTTTGTATTTTTCTTTTTTTTCTTTGTGCTATGCAGTGCTGTCTTTTCCTTTCTGTATCGCAATGACATGGTCTGTCAGCAAATTACAGTACAAACAGTAAAAGTGTAAATGTGAATCTTGTCCAGTCTCTTGCAATCAAACTCCCACATACACTAAGCCTAAGGTGTAACCTACAATTTACAATAATTGTCATCAAAACTTTAGCCGGTTTAACTTCAGAACATCCCTCCAGAGTACACTGTTATACTGACAACATGACTAAGCAATTTGACTATTTTATCCGTACATAATGACACAAGGACTTGTCATTCTGATGGCACTGACATGTTCATTGATACAGATATTTACTTTTGAGAGATGAACTAAGGATTAAGAGACTGGCCTTTGCAGGTAATCCACTGTGTTTTGCTATTTGTACAAATTGTTTTACTGTTTTGCAAATGTCGAGGATGATTCGAGAAATGTACCAAAGCGACTGAGAAAAGCTGTAAAAGATAAACCGTGCATTCTTATTTCAGTGCTGTTATTTAAGCAGACAGTTTGCCTCGTACATTCAGTTTAACAGCAAGCTAAAGAGGGCAAGGTTACAACTGAACTAATGCATATGCATTTTTATTTTTTATACTAGCTCATTTCAACTTGGCGTGAATCAAAAATCAAATCAGAGCTTCATATTAATATTTACAAGATACATTTTCACAAATACAACTCCTCGTAATTCACACTTTAATAGGATGCAAATATGTCTGCCTGTTCCACTCGTGTGACTGCAGCCTCTGCTTTTCTGCTACACACGGAAGCAAGCAATTAACGCGCCGCGCCATTACTTTCAGTTAGCCAATAAAGGAAAAAACACCACAAATTTCTGGTGTTATTTTTGTGATTGTTTGGGGCTGTCTACAGCCTTTCAACACAGAGCCCACCTCAGATTGTTTTTAATGAATGTACAAATCGTAAAAACAGATTAACACTATCAATTCCTGAATTCTGATTGGGTGGGCAAGGCAGACGTTTGGGTGGGCTTAGCCCACCCCTGTCCATGCCTAGAACCGGCCCCGATTACAGCCAAAACAGAACAGTTATAATGTTTAAATAGATGCAACATTTTATGACTAGCTGCTCTAGTCTTCTTTTTGCCATGGTGTTAGAACTGGTACACTGTTGTCGCTTGCCGAAAACAAAATGGCGGCGCCGTGGGTGGAAGCGTGCAGATTAAGGGGCGGTCATATTATAATATTATCAATTATAACTATAATAGATCTCCTTCCTACGTCACTAAGTGAGCGAAATCTAAGCAGCTTGTTTTTTTCACATGCTTGCAGAGAAAGTCTTACCAAAACAAAGTTATTGGGTTGTCCTTTTCCACGTTTTCTGGGTTGGTGGTAGATGCACCAGGGAACTGATTATAGCACTTAAACATGGAAAAAGTCAGATTTTCATGATATGTCCCCTTTAATATTATTGTCAGAAAGCCTTCTGCTGTTGTGGAATCTGATGAATATTGAATGTGTGACGTGAAGCAGTTGATGCAGAAGATGTTTGTTTGTTTTTTTGGCTTTGTGTACTAGTGTAATACAAAAATGTGCTGTTGTATTGACATCATCTCATTTTGAGTGTGTCTTTCCCCCACAGTTAAAGAAATGAGATGCTACAGGGAAATATAACCTGCATAAAAACCTTAGTAGCATCAGAGGAATTATATAAACCCACCCGCTCACTCTTAAGCGCTTCTATCATGGCCAAAAAAAAAGCACTTAACGGCCGGAGTGTTGACGCAGAAACCCTAAAGAATATTCATGTTAACACTCAAGGTCAAATAGCTCCCATGCGACCTATTAAAAGTGCTCAAGTTGCCCAGAAGCCTTAGCTGAGGTTTATTATTCACTGGGCAGTTAATTTTTTATGGCATTAGCTCTATATGTTGGCAGGAAGTACATGTATTTCAAGGAAATTAATTACACTAATCACAAATCTGCTGCCAGATTCAGAGCATATCAAGAGAGTCAGCATCTTTACAGGAGACATAATCATCTCATTCTGCATGTGCATAATTACACAATGCTCATTATTTCCTATTACTTTGATCATGTGAGCATAGCATAAAAACATAAACATTATTACAAATCTCCTATAATGAAGCGTTCTGAAGCAGTGTTTTCAACAGCTAATTTAAATATGTTTATTGAGGTTTGATAATTAATTATTCTTTCTTAATATATAATTCCTTAAACTTGTTCAGAATGTATAGAAATTACCTCTCAGTAATACTCAATTCAGGGCATTTATTTATTTGTTTTTTTTATAATTCACAGTATGTTGTGAACATACTCTATAAGACACAATTTTCTATAAGACTCTATAAGACACAATTTTTGTTATGAAAAATAGGAGCTTAACATTTAGAAACTATAGAAGCTTTCAGACTACAAAATAACAAAACTTGTGAAACATTATTTGAATTAAATCACATATTGTAATTATTGTAATTAAACATTTGTCACCAAAAACTGTTTTCAAGGTTGATAATAATAAGAAATGTTTCTTGGGCACCAAATCAGTGTATCAGATTGATTTCCGCAGGATCATGTGACACTGAAGAGTAATGATGCTGAACATTCAGCTTTATTCTCAGGAATAAATTACATTTTAAAATATATTCAAATAGAAAACAGTAATTAGGGGCCAATCACAGATGGTGAAATCGTTGGCATTCTTATTATTCTTCTTCCGTTTCTTTCCCTCTATGGCAAAACTATGGCAGCCCATAGAACCATTTGCGGGAAAGTTATGAAATTTGGCACACTGATAGAGGACAGTCTGAGCTGTCACCATAGTAAATTTGGAGTCTCTAACTCAATCCCTCTAGCGCCACCACCTGTCCAAAGTTTGACTTATGTTTGTGCTCATAAATTTGGCCGAACTTTCTGTTCGCCATTTTTTAAAAATCCTTCTTTTTCAAACTTGTCCTAGATCGTTTGTCCGATTTTCAACTAAATTTAATCGTATCATCTTCAGACTGTGCCAACAAAATGTTGTGGATTTCGTGTCCATAAACGAAACCACTTTCGTATAGCGCAGCAACAAATTTTAGTCATGATGACAAAATGACTCATGAGGTTGTATCTCGGCAATGCCTTGACATATTGACACCAGACTTTAGCTGTGTCCCAAAGTGATGGGTGCGCACTTCGAAGGCCGCGGACTGGTGCACGAAGGCTGAACCGAGGGACAGGGTTGCCAGGTCTGCACAACAAAACCCCTCCAATTGCTAATCAAAAGTAGCGGAATCACGGCCCCGCGGGGGGTGGGCGAAAGAACATTTGCTAAAGACAACTTAAACCTGTGGACTATAGGCTACAAACAACAAACAACTCACAGCAACAGTGTAAAAGTAGCCCAATTCCAGACTTGGCAACACTGAACCGAGCGGCGTTAAATGGCTATAGCAGGTGTGTGATAACAGCCCATCCCGGTCCAGCAGCACCAGCGTCTCCCGATCAGCTCAATTAAAGTGTACAAACAAATGTTTTCTTCTTTTTTAGCAGTTAATTTAAATAATTTTTTTCTGATGTTAAACTTAAGTTATATTGTATAAAAAGTTGTAAAAGTACTTAAAGTAATGTATAGCCTTTCTTTCTTTCCTTCTTTTTTGTCTTATTGTTTTGAGTGACAGATGTTGTATTTGATTTAGCCTATTTTTCTCTGTGACATTTTTACGCTGTTGACAGTATTGATGAAAATAATTGATCAGTATTGAAAATGATTGTACATTTGCTGTCCACAGTCTCTCTCTTTCTACAGGGGACATTTAAATGAGAGATTCTGGAAACGAAATCTAAATTTAGCGGGATCCGTCGGGTCAGGAATAAAATCATTCGTGGGTGAGCACGGAGTGAATTATAAGCGCGAGTGGGAGGCAGCGGAATAGAAAAACAGCCCCGCGCAGATCTAATTTGTATTTAAAGAAAGTGCAAAAAAAGAAAGAAAGAAAGAAAGAAAGAAAGAAAGAAAGAAAGAAAGAGCAGGGACTGATTCCTCTTCTTGAGAGAATGGTTGAGAAATACTTTAATGCAAGTTAAAATTGGGAAATTAAACATTGCCAGGTTGCTCAGGGCAGGGAACTGGGAATGTGTGAATGCCACCACTTTTGTTTACTTCAAGTTTAAGCGCGGTTGCGTTGTGTAGGGAGCGGCCGGGCTATTGTCAGACCGCCCACTCCCGTCCAAAGTACACCAGAGTTACCGACCGCTACCGTCTTTAACAAATCTGATCGAGTGCTGCGGGAATGCAGACCAGTCTATACAAATCCTGTTGACACCGGTGTGCTATGAATTCTGGGATAGGTAGGCTGCGAAGGGTCAATCTGCTGTACCCTTCCTTTGCCTGAGACACGGAGGGGGCCTTTTGAAGTCGCTTTCGAATTGCGGCAGCCTTCGTTGCGCCGCTGTGATGCAATCGCACTTCAAATGCGGCCTTGGAAGTGCACGGCCTTCACATTGGGACACAGCTTTTGTGTGTCATTGTCACTTCACTCTGACCATACCACACCAATTTCATAACTGCGCCACCTATTGGTCGAAAGTGATAAATTGTATTATTAGTGACTGTATATATTATTTGTCAGCCATTTTGCCTAAAATCATCTTAAAATGTCTAATGGCTCATTGTTGCAGTTGGTCTGACACTCCCGGCCATGTTGGCATGTCTTATTGTCTTCTTTGTGCTTGGCCCCGATAATTGCTGCTTGCAGCTATATTTTTAAATTGTAATTATACTTCTCAATATTGCTGTTGTACTTTTTTATATCGAATAAATGCAGTCTTGGTAAGCATAAGAGACTTGTACATAAATATATATGTAAAAAAAATAGTACCAAAAAGTAACAATAGCAGAATTAAGTCGACAGAAACAGTCTTTGACTTCTGTCTCTTCTCTTTAAGTAGGTCCCAATCTGTGTTTCCGCTTGTTTTGTTGTGTTTCTCTGTCCTGCTCAAGCGGTTGCGCTCGGATGGTTTGAGGTTTGCCCCAAGAATCTTCTTCCGTATTCTGACTGTGACGTCCTGTCACAATGATGAATGGTCACTGAAAAGCCATCACATCCGATTTGTTTCTCCCCTTACCTTTTGTTTTCCCAAAAATCCAGATTTTGTTTTTCAGTACATCACAAACCACTGAGAGCATCCCAGTGGAAACAGTGATAATTACACAGCTGTGGCCTCAGTGTATTTTCTGTGTGCCGATCAAAAGGTGACACTCCCTCAGGACACACACAGCATGCTCTATTTTCTCCTATAACATCCAACATTTTTCCATTTTTATCTTTGATATAATGCTAACTTTGAGGTCTGTTTTACTCAGAAATAAGTCACATTATGTAAGCAAGCAAATGCTGTTTTATTTTGACTGTACGCATTGAGAAACTTTAGTACAAATGCATTTAATTTTGGGGGGGAAAAACCTTCACTGTCTGTGCTCTGTGTTTGCAGACTGTTCCAGACGTCCTGAAAAACGACTCTTGTGTTTTGTACTTTCTCACTCATTCTGTGGCGTGAAAGGGAGCATCTGGAAAACACGGAACACTGAAAACAGTGATAAGACATAAACATACAGAAAGTTAATGTTAACGCCATTTACCTGTCGCCTCTGTCAGCGGTGTTGTTCTTTTCTTAGCCTCGTTGATATGTATCACTTGTCGTAGGAGATTTATTTTCTTAGCCCTCCTCTTTGCTCTTTCAAACATTACTTTTACGTCTACATTCCATTTCCGCTACCTCAAAATCCTAGCCTGACTCCGCCCTCCTACGTCCTTCAGTACTCCGTCTGGGATTGCGGTGTATTCTCTGGTCAAATTTTAACCGGTCCAATCAGCGGACAGAGGGAGTGGCTGAGAACGATGACGTTGATGTTGTACGCTAGTTTGAGATGATATACGTCACGACCAAACGTTAGCGATTGGTTGTGGCAGATCCAGAGTGGCTCTGTGCAGATCCAATAGTTTTAAACTTCAACAGAATACCCGCCTTCAAGGAAGTTAACGCTTGTCAATGGAGAGTGGCCAGACTCTCTGTACAAATGAAATGTATGAGAGTCTGGTAGGACCAGGCTAACAAAATCCACAACATGCCACAAAAACACAGCTCCAATCCTGGCATCCTCCATCCTCCAGTTGCTTACGTCACTTCAGAGTTCATACTGGCGGTGTGAATGCAACGTGATTTGCGTGAATAATTGGCGCTTATCGCGCGAAGGTGGACGCTTTAAAATTTTGAGTTAAACCTCTTCATTCGTGCGTGAAATTCGCGCGAATCGCGTATGACATTCACGGCACAACACTGCACATTCACTGTTGCCTCTGGCTTGGCGTGCTCAGTTGGGGACACTAAATTTTTCAACTAAACATCGAAATACATCTAAATAATAAACTAAATTAACCATTTAAACTAAATTACTGATCAAATTATTGATCTAAAGCCCACACTATCACTGTATGATACTTTAAATTTTTCCAGAATGGCTATACAGCTGAATAAAATTATGCTGCATTATTTTCCTGTTTAACACTGTAAAGCTGCTTTGAAACAATCTACATTGTTAAAAGCGCTATATAAATAAAGTTGACTTGACTTGACTTGACAGACGCGAATTCGCGTCATGGGAGGGGCTTCTGCCAGTGGCTCGTCTCGTTGAGAAATGGCTGACATGGGCTGTGTTTACACGTCTTTTTTTTGTTAAAATCTTCTGTTAATGTGTGACAAAACGTAGTTTTAAGACTTTTTCAGTCGATAATGTAGTTGTTTATAGCTCAAATCTGTGGTTTATTTATATAAAGAGTGCCTATTTGAACATTTTATCTGGTGTTTTCGGAGTTGTGAGCTCCAGCGGATCAGCGGCGGTCAGCGCGGTCAACGCCGGCGAGAGCAACCTTTCCTCGGCCAGTCCTTCTGCAGTCTGCCGCTGGCTCTGATGTCTCTGTGGTGTCTCGAGCTATAATTCGTCTTGTAATGGGCGATCTTTGGTCTCATGGATCTATAATTTGTTCCCTGGCAAATCGTTTAGGCTGAGGGCAAAGTGAAGTTTCATTACTTTTTTATTTTTATGCTATAACTGTACGTTACAGTTGTAACGTTAGCCTACTAGCACTGACTTTGAATGTTTGAGAGAATTGTTTGCTTTATTTCATGTGTAGCTTATTATACCTTTTACTTATACTTTTGTATTATTGATCATACATAAACTTGCATTTAACAAAAAGAGACTGGGTTGTGTTTCATGTCATTTAATGTTATCTCAGTGATAATCATATTGTCTGAACCACATATTAATATACAGGTTTTCTCCTCATTGTTGTCACTACTAGAGCAAGCTCCTGATTGGTTAATGCGGCGCGAATATCCACCAAAGTTCAGATTTTTCAACTTGAGCGATTCGCACGAATCGTGCGTTCAAAACGCTCAATTCGCGTCATTCGCGCCGCCTCAATCGCGCGAATCGCGCCGCAGAATGCCATTTCGCGTCTCTGCATTGACTTAACATGTAAATCACTCGCGCGAATCGCGTCCGGTGTGAACGCACCATTAGACTAAATTAACATGCATTATTGTTGACGGAAAAGGACGAGACTAAAATGTTTTGCATAAAATAAAAACTAAGAAAAAATCTCTCTTCATTTTTATCTACAATCGTCTCTGCTTTTTCATCATGAGATAGAATATTCAGCTGTTCAAAAAAATATTCCGAAAGAGTTTGCGCTTTTGCTCATGTACAGGTCTCATACTCCTGTTGCTGCCAGCCTGTCATCTCGCGGCGGCGCGCGCGGTCACGTGGTTCCCGGAGCGCTCAATATTTCTAGCGCTGTGTCAATTTGTCAATACATTTGAATGGCTTAAACGGATATACATAACAGCTTCACTATACTGGTGTTTGCAGCAATTTTTGGTAAACAGTACAGCATAGTGTGCATTGATTATTGCTAATTGGTCACACTCATTGGTGGTCAAATGTGACCATACACCTTAGCTATTTTTTAAATAAATAGCCTATATTTTAGTTAAATAATATTTATTGAATATTTTGAGGAGATCTTTTGGTACTAAATACTATTTGTACAATAAGTATGGTCCATTAATGACCACTTAAAACATTTGTCTTCTAATATTTGTATTATTTATATTACAATTAGTGTAGTAATTAAGGTTAAAATAGAGAATTCCACTGCAAAGAGGCAAATTAGAGTCATTTTGTGGCTGGAAAAATATTTTTTTTATTTGTAATGCCATTACTGGTGCATGTATGACTCTTTAATAAATATACATGTAGTCTAGTTGCTCAAAAAAAGTATTGCAGATCATAACTGCTTACTTATTTGTGAAATTTAAAAATGTTAATAATTGTGAATAGTAATGAATGCAAGCAAATATAATTTGACCCCCAAAAAAGTTAAAAATAGTGCTAAAAGGCAAACTTATTTTTCCTGATGTACAGTAGGCTATATACACATGAATTCATACTGAATCAAGATCGAAATCGATATTTGTGCCCATCGTCTCATAAGCTAATGCTGATTATAGGCATGCTGTAAATCAACCAGTTAGCTATGGTGTTGTGGCACATATTGTGTGCACATGTTGTGTGTAGGTTATATATATTTTATGTAACTTATATTTAGAGTTTTCCTTTGACTAAAACTAGACTAAAAGGACGAGACTTTTAGTCGACTAAAACTTGACCAACAAAAAAAGATATGTGAATGACTAAATATGACTAAAACTAACAAGGACATTTGGCACAAGACTAAGACTATATTAAAAATAGGTGACAAAATTAACACTAGGTAGTTCCTATAACTACCCGGTGCGGCGGCCCCTAATATGACACTGTGTCCCATTCATGAAACATTAGCATGAATTTTGTGTAAAGCATTCATAAAACGTTATTATATATGTATTGTTGCATTCACTTCAAACCATTTACAGTACACAAGAACGATTTGACGATTTGCTTCTCCGTGGACTGTAGTTGACCCCTGAAAAAGGTACACAAATGTACTACAAATACACTTTCTATTTGTGTATTGCCTCAATGATATTTACAACTTTTCTTGTACTTTTTTAACATTTAATTTATAAAGGATAGTTCTTGAATTGGAGTCTTTTTAAGGATGTTTTTTTCTTTCCTTCCTTCTCTGTTTGTGGTAAAAGGCAGAAATCTTTGCGTTTTTGCTTGATGGTACTTTTGTTTGTTTTGTATCGTCCTTTATTTCTGAGGTCACTCGATTTAGTCCACCCACAACACCACTAACTTGCCATTAAAGTTTAACTGTTTAGCCAAGATCAAACAAAAATCCATTTTTTTTACTTTGTGTGCCCTGGGGTTTGACTGATTCGGCATTCATCTCATACTGTGAGAGTTCTGCTGTGAATCTGGTTTTCTGTACCCAAATGCACATTGAGTATTTTTATTAGAAAATGAGAAATGAGAGGAAACTGGCTGACAAGGATGTTATTAAGCTGCTCTTCAGGAAGCAGCCATCAAAAATATCCTCGACTTGCTTCTAAACCCAGCAGACAGTAAGTCTGAGGCCTTACGTGTGGTTTCAATGGGGCGATTTTGTGTGTTTGTGATGATTCGCTAAAGCTGAAAGCTAATATCCCTGAACTGAAGAGGAATATTCTTTCAGTATGAGGGGAAGCATAAATCTTATCAAAGTTAACTCTCCTCTCCCATTAGCTTTTCATCAGTTTCTCTGTTTGCTTGGCCAACTCTCCACCTCAAGAATAGAATTACCACTTGGATAGTCCCAAAATCTGATTGGATTTCAAAATTTTGACACCTTTGACAAAATGTATATTTATATTTTATGTATTAAGGCAACATGTTAAGACATTAATCAACTGCAATTAGTAGAGTTAAACTACTGAACTATTACGTGGCAGAAGAATTTATGTATAGAATTTATATATATATAATGTATTTTTAATTGTAGTGTATTTTAATGTCTTTAATTATCATTCTGCTTCAGTGGGATGCATATACAGTTTATATTGTTTTCTTTAGGAATCTGCTGCAAAGAGTCTAGAATTTTCTTCTCTGTTTTGCTGCTCTCTTCTCGAACATGTCTGTGACTCTGAGGACAGTTTTATGATTCGTCTGAACAAGAAATTACTCTGGAACAGGAAAATAAAAAGGTAATGGAAATTGGAGGAACAGCTATGAAGTAAGAGCAGAGGTAGTTTATAAAGGGAGGGTGTGAGAGGAGAGGAAGTAAACGGACAAGAGGAAGATAAATGGAGCGCAGCTGGGTAATTGAGATATCAATCTGCCCGCCGTTGCTGCTCTTATTGAAGATGGGATTGGGATACAGAGACACTCATTAAATGAGGAGAGACCCAGCAGAGCTCTTACCAAAGAAAAAGAGATGCTGATCTGACTGTTTTAGTTGTGTGATTAGATATTACACAGTCAACAATTAAATCTGTTATGTTAAAATCATTCTAAAACTACACCTTTAAAGGGTTAGTTCACCCAAAAAGGGAAATTCTGTCATCAATTACTCATCCTCACGTTCCAAACCCGTAAGACTTTCGTTCATCTTCGGAAAACACAAATCAGAACGATTTTCTATCTACGCAACTACCACTTTGACGCTTCAAAAAGTTTAATCGTTAAACTAATCCATATGATCCACTAATCCAGCAGTTTAGTCCAAATTTTCTGAAGAGACTTTTATTTAGTCTTTTCTATTCACATATAAACTTTGATCAGCAAATATAAACAGAAGCTCAAACGAACCTGCTTGAAGTGTGAGAACAAACCTCTTTCAGAAGCTCAAACGTGCTGCGTAACAAGAGAATGAACCTCATTGGTTCTTGAAGAAGCTCAAACATGCTGCATAACACGTGAATGAACCTCATTGGTTCTTGCTGAAGCTCAAACGTGCTGCGTAACACGTGAATGAACCTCATTGGTTCTACCTGAAGCTCAAAGGTGCTGCGTAACACGTGAATGAACCTCATTGGTTCTACCTGAAGCTCAAAGGTGCTGCGTAACACGAGAATGAACCTCATTGGTTCTTGCAGAAGCTCAAACGTGCTGCATAACACGAGAATGAACCTCATTGGTTCTTGCTGAAGCTCAAACGTGCCGAGTAACACGAGAATGAACCTCATTGGTTCTTGCTGAAGCTCAAACGTGCCGAGTAACACGAGAATGAACCTCATTGGTTCTTGCTGAAGCTCAAACGTGCCGAGTAACACGAGAATGAACCTCATTGGTTCTTGCTGAAGCTCAAACGTGCCGAGTAACACGAGAATGAACCTCATTGGTTCTTGCTGAAGCTCAAACGTGCCGAGTAACACGAGAATGAACCTCATTGGTTCTTGCTGAAGCTCAAACGTGATGCGAAAAACACGAGAATGAACTTGGTTCTTGCTGAAGCTCAAACGTGCTGCGAAAAACACGAGAATGAACTCTCAGATTTCATCAAAAAGATCTTAATTTGTGTTCAGAAGATAAACGAAAGTCTTGCGGGTTTGGAACAACATAAGGGTGAGTAATTAATGACAGAACTTTCATTTTTGGGTCAGCTATTTCTTTAAATGCTGTTAAGATGATTTTATCACGACTTTGTAAATGTCTAATGATTATGTTTTTAATTTGCATCTTTGCTCCTCTTGCAGAATGTGCGACATAATTCAGTGCTGGAATATATTTTTATAGTAATGATGTTAGATTGGATTTCCTTTTATACGTTCTCAGGGTGACTGTCTTACTGAATGTTCTGAGTGAAGCAAGACGGTTTTCTGTGTCAGCATGTTTTCAGGATGGTTTTAAGCGCTTGTGGTGAAACGGGCTCTTGTCTTGGCGGAGACTCAGACTCTGAGCTGAATCAGTGCTTATTGACGAGGAAGAAAGCAGTGAAAACCTGACACTTGGGCAACCTTAAATTGGCCACATGGGGAGGGAGGGGAAGGGCTGGCCCGCATCGACTGAAAAATCTATCTATTTCATGATTGATGATCCGTATTGAATGCCAGCAGCATAGCTTTGACTCCTTCATTATTGGATGTGGTGTTGCATCTGTCTAGTGTCTAATGTACATGCGTGAAGACAAAAGACACTCAATTGTTTTTTGTTTTTTTAATTAACATCATGTAAAGCAAGTCATCCAGAAGAGTTATTATTATAATCAAGATAAATTCAAAATGGACCCTATTTACTTTCTTAATGCATGTTCCTGTTTTTGTTGTGCTTAGTTCATCACTCCAGATTACTATAAAGAAAAAAAATTTCCTTGGAAATCTTGTCAGTTTTGATCATTGTCAATTCCTTACAGAGCTCTGCACATGACATGTGGGCAAAAATAGGTATATCGTGGCCACAAATTAAGAATTAGTTCTCCTATTTGAAGTAAATTATGTGCACAATATAATAATTCTTTCCCTTGTTTACTAAATCGTGTGCACAATATAATAATTTGTTCCCTCAATTTAGTAAATCATGGCCACTTTGTACTAATTTGTTCGCTCGTTTTGAACTAAAACAAAGGAACAAATTATTGTATTGTGTTTACGGTTTAGTGAAAAGACGGAACAAATTATTATATCATGTGCACAATTAAGTGAAATGAGGGAATGGATTATTATGTCATGTGCACGATTTAACGAAACAAGGGAACAAATTATTACATTGTGCGCACGGTTTAGTAAAAAGACTGAACAAATTATTATATCATGCGTGCGATTTAGTGAAACGAGAAAATGTATTGTTATAACGTGCATGTTTTAGTGAAACGAGGGAATTAATTATTATATCATGCGCATGATTTAGTGAAACAAGGGAATGAATTATATTGTGCGCACGATTTAGCAAAACGAGGGAATGGATTATTATGCCATGTGCACGATTTAGCGAAACAAGGGAACAAATTATTATATCATGCGCACGATTTAGTGAAACGAGAAAATGTATTATTATAACGTGCATGTTTTAGTGAAACGAGGGAATTAATTATATTGTACGCACGATTTAGCGAAACGAGGGAATTAATTATTATATTGTGCGCACGATTTAGCGAAACGAGGGAATTAATTATTATACTGTGTGCACGATTTAGCGAAACGAGGGAATTAATTATTATATTGTACGCACGATTTAGCGAAACGAGGGAATTAATTATTATATTGTGCGCACGATTTAGCGAAACGAGGGAATTAATTATTATACTGTGTGCACGATTTAGCGAAACGAGGGAATTAATTATTATATTGTGCGCACAATTTAGCAAAACGAGGCAATGGATTATTATGCCATGTGCACGATTTAGCGAAATAAGGGAAAAAATTATTATATCATGCGCACGATTTAGTGAAACGAGAAAATGTATTATTATAACGTGAATGTTTTAGTGAAACGAGGGAATTAATTATATAGTGATTATATAGTGCGCACGATTTAGTGAAACGAGGGAATGAATTATTATATCATATGCACAATTTAGTGAAACGAGAAAATAAATTATTATTATAACATGCGCACAATTTAGCGAAACAAGGGAATTCATTATTATATAGTGCGCATGATTTAGCGAAACAAGGGAATTCATTATTATATTGTGCGCATGATTTAGCGAAAGAAGGGAATTCATTATTATATATTGCGCACGATTTAGCGAAACAAGGGAATTCATTATTATATAGTGCACATGATTTAGCGAAACAAGGGAATTCAGTATTACATAGTGTGCACGATTTAGCGAAACAAGGGA
Source organism: Gobio gobio (assembly GCF_949357685.1). NCBI lineage: Eukaryota > Metazoa > Chordata > Actinopteri > Cypriniformes > Gobionidae > Gobio > Gobio gobio. The sequence goes on from NC_137106.1 coordinate 39,332,968, forward strand.
ATTCATTATTATATAGTGCGCATGATTTAGCGAAACAAGGGAATTCATTATTACATAGTGCGCACGATTTAGCGAAACCAGGGAATTCATTAATATATAGTCCGCGCGATTTAGCGAAACAAGGGAATTCATTATTATTTAGTGCGCATGATTTAGCGAAACAAGGGAATTAATTATTACACGCACGATTTAGTGAAACGAGGGAATGAATTATTATATATTATAATATGCACAATTTAGTGAAACAAGGGAATTAACTATTATATTGTGCGCATGAATTAGTAAAAAGAGGGAATTAATTATTGTATTGTGCACGATTTGCTTAAAACGAGGGACAAATTAGTAAAAGGAGCTGACGTATTAGTAAATCGATGGGATAATCATGGCACGATAATCTTTTTTTTTTTTTTTTTTTATGTCATGTACAGGGCTCCGTAATTATGTCTAGTCATTATTTTCTTGAAGAATATATTGTTTTACTCAGAAAAACGTATAAGGGATTTACCAATTGTAAATAATTTAGAGATTTTATGTTTAGTGTTTTATATGTTTAGTTCCAATGGTACTGTCCCAGTGACAAGCTGTTGTACCCCTAAAGGTACCATTTTTTGCACATTTATTTTAAGAGTGTAGGCAGTATATGGAAAAAATCTCCAGGTTGTCAGGAATTCAGGTGCTGGTGATGAATCTGCTGGGATGCGTATAGGTGGTGATGTTCTGCCAAAAGGATGTTGTGTAACCAGTAAAGATGAAGGTGTCAGAGGCAGTGTGCTGGAAAAGACAAGCGAAGTCAAAGCATCAGGAATGTCAGCGCTGGGAGCAACGGATTCAGAGCTGAACCCAAGAGGACGCGCCACCAGAAAGAGAAACGGCCTCGTTCAGATGTCACAGCTGTGGAGAACAATAGCCCTGCGTTCAGTACTAGATAAGAAAGACGAGGGTTCTTTTTTTACGAAGAAATAGATTGATGTTTTGCGGTTGTATGGAAGTCAATGGACTTCCAGAACTGATGATAAAAGGTAAAAAGATAAAAGATAGGCTATAAACGAACTACACCACCGTCCCACGACTTCAACGTCACCATCACTAAGCTTCCGATAACTCAGTTTTTATCTAAAAACATTTTACCTGAATGTTTGAGTTAGATTCGTTTATAAGAGCACAATTATAAGCACAATGAGGCTGTGATTACTTGTAATCTCCTCAACAGCCTCTGTAGTCTCATTTAGCCACTTGTTAGAAACCGCCTTTTTCAAGACACATAACAGCTTAAAAAGTGTCTATTTTCACTAAGTGTCTTGTTGACAAAGGCTGCTTGCACCAATGTCTGGTTGGGCCACAAAATAATAAAAAAGACGCGCACCATTCAATGTCTGCAGTGACGAAGGCGAGTTCGAATCCGCCTTTTGCCAAACTCGCTTTTCTCCCTTTTTCCATCACATATCAAATCGGAAAGGTATTCATTTTCAATTAAAATGAAGAAAATATTTGAAATAGAGCGCCTAATGAGTGTTTAATAATAAAGTATTTATTGGGTATGGTTAGGGGTAGGTGAACGGAGGGCTTTTATTGTCCCAATAAGGCATCATCCATTTAATAATTCACATTCTGTTATTATTGTATCCTGTTAATGTACAACAATTCTGAGGGGCATATCGTTTCTGCCACTATTTAGAAGTATAAATAGCATCTAACAACTATTTGCACTTATTGTAAAGAACTGCTACTTTTATATAGTGTAAATTGAATGTATCGCTATTTTCACTTAGTGTAAATAGCATATCACCAAGAAAATACTGCTATTGTCGCTTAGTGTAAATAGCATCTATTGCTAAGAAAATATGCTATTATGCTATCTGTGTTTTTCCTTCCATTCACCCAAAATTGAAAATTCGTTCATCATTTGCTCACCCTCGTTCCAAACCTGTATGAATTTCTTTCTTCTGTTGAACACAAAAGAAGATATTTTGAAGAATGTTGGTAACCAAACAGTTGACGGAAGCCATTGACTTCCATAGTAGGAAAAAAGAATAGTATGAAAGTCAATAGAGTGGTGCAGGCATGACGACACTTTGAAAGCCAATCGGCAATTAGCATCACACTTGACAAAACCTCAATTCTCACTTAGTGAAATAGCTGCTGGCTTAAAAAAAATCACGGGTGGGGTAATACTGATGTATTTTATGTTGTAGAATAAAACGTGAAAGTGTCTTGAGCTTGTGTTAACCACAGACCTTATAACCAAAAAAACCTATTGACTTCGGGACAATGGAACCAGAAGTTCTAAAATGCTAACTCGCTTCCGCGTTTTGGCCTAAATGATTACAAAATTGTCATTATTGGGTGAACTATGCCTTCGGACAATGGAACCAGAAGTTCTAAAATGCTAACTCGCTTCCGCGTTTTGGCCTAAATGATTACCAAATTGTCATTATTGGGTGAACTATGCCTTTAATTTTCTTTAATATTTCAAGTATTATAGTTCCTTCCTTTACCATTGTGTAATATCCGATCCTCAAAACAGACTCATTGTCATGTTATTCTGAAGCAAATTCCTTTTTTAAATCCACTTTGATCTGCTGAGGATTGTTAGAGGAGATTAATACTAGATTTAATGGATTATACTCACTCTTTCATGACATCTGCTTTGGTTCAAGGTAAGGTCACCTGCTGGATTTGATATCGTAAAGATTTCTTCAGGTCATGCTTCGGTGGTGTAGCTCCGGGTCTCTGAGGGAACGTCTGCAGGCAGTTTGGAGGAGCTGATTAAATCTTAATTAGGACATTCACAATAGATGCACTTGTTACTCTGAGCTATATTTGGGTCAGTCATCAGTCACCTTTATTGACTTTATCAGCAGGTGAGAGCTCTGAGATGTTTTCTTGGAGATGATAACACGCTTGCAGACCGATGTGTGGCGGATCGTGTCCGCAGGAATTTTAGATCAGTCATCCGTGGTTAATTAAAAAGCACAATGCCGCTCCTCTCTAGAGGTTAGAAATATTGTCTGTTTTCTGGAAAAAGGTCCTTTTTGCATGAGGAGGCAGATGAAATGTGATATTCTGGTTCTGTCTGTTGAAGGAATCGTGGGATTGTAGTGTCATAGGAGCTGAATCCAGTGAGCCGGGCAATGACGTGGAAAAATGCGAGTCACAAGGTTGAGTCTTTGAGACGTGTGTTTCTTAAAGAAATTATGAGCCATTATATTATTCATGACCATGATGCTATGGGCTGTTCTTCGGTGGTTCACTGGGCTCCATTCAGTCTTTGGCAGAGCAGAATCATGTGACCATCAGATTATAGGACGAAAAGGATCTCTAATAATAGTTTTCTCTTGTGGTGGTGCTGCTATTGTCCATTTGAAGAGTTAGTGATTTGAACAAGTGTAAGTCATAAACTTTAAAGGGAGGGTGAAATGCTGTTTCATGCAGACTGAGCTTTTTACACTGTTAAAGACCTGGATTCCCATCCTAAACATGGACAAAGTAAAAAAAAAAAAAAGTTAGATGTTTGATGGAGTGTTTCTGTGCCAAAAATACTCCTTCCGGTTTCTCATAAGTTTCTGAAAGTTTTTTTCGAGTATGGGTCTATCTAACGTCAAATAGGGTGGAATGTCCTTGTACGGGCCGTACGGGCTCTTCTCCCGGGCGCGCTTTAGGGAAGCCGGCTGTGCTGCAGTCACAGGACTTCACGAAATCAACAATGTCACCAAAGATGTGTGTTTTTGGTTGTCAGGGCAAGACAACCCTGCACAGCTTCCCAAAGAACCTAGCCTTACTGGGACAGTGGATGGAGTTTGGTTGTCCGGAGCAGCAACGGAGTTGTGCAAGTGTTTTTGTTTGTTCCCTGAATTTCGGCGACGATGGTTTATATACGAGGTACAGTTCAACTCTGGATTTTGTAGCTTGTCTAATGCTGAAAGAGGGAGCGGTTCCAGCGATTAGGGTTCACGGTCGTATGTTGGAAGCAGGCGGTGAGTAAAACTGTTTCAAATGTCTTTGTTTTGTTAGCTTTCGACTCGTTCATTCAAATGCGCTACTATTCCATTGTTTTTCTATGTAAACACGCACTAGTCTGAAGTGCAAAGCCGTTCCGCTTGCTACTGCTAACATTAAATCGCATACAGTCCATAAACCAAATGATGTCCTCATAAACCATGAATAAACGCACACAAATGTAAAACTCGCGAGCATGACAAGCCGCTAAGCAAGTATACGTTACAGTTACAGAACATACGATTGAGACGTTCTGCTGTAGTCGTCGTTGCTGCTTCTCCTTTTCAATTTCAGCCTCTAGATCTGATTCTGGATCATATATGTATGGCTAAATCTGATTGATCTCAATGGGTTATTTAGGATAACGGTTTTTTTTTCTCTCCACGTTTAAGGATGTCCGAGCTTTCAGACGCTCTCAATGCAATAGCTGCATGCCTCTTTAACTCCGCCCACACGATACGCCTCCAGCCGCTCGTTATTTTTCGGAAAGACTCAGTAGAGCGTATCTTTCTTTTATAAATATAATAAAACTAAAGACTTTTTGGAGAAATGAAGGATGCAATACTACTCTATAAGTACTCAAGATTGACATGAGATTGACTGAAACTGAGTGTTTCACCCCCCCTTTAACACAAAGCGCATAATGCACAATTGTGCGTCAGACATAATACCTTGACATAAAATTTGTAAACATGCCAAAAGTACACATAGTATAGAAACATCTAGTATAATTTAGTGTCAAGACTACTTTCTCGTTGTTCATATACAGTACATGGAAGTCAGTCTTGATATTGTTTTGAGGTTTGAAGACCCATATTGCATTATATTTAGTTTTTATTTCCATATGTAAACACAGACGTAGTTCTCGTGTTATTATGGAGATGATTTAAGTGTTTTGGCTTGGGTGTTCTTGAGCTGGCAGCATGTGTCAGCGTGTTGGTTTATCATGTGACAGGAGCGCATTGGTGAGTGACAGCTGGCTACAAAAAGACGCGTCTGTTTAACCCCATGTGCCTCTAGAGACCTGTCAAAATTCACTTAGCTGTCTGTCCTCGTTAGACAGGCCACGCAGACGCCGACCTGCTGCCCGGGAGGTCGTCACGGTTCAAGCAGATGCAGTGTCTTAAACGCATCGCTCGTCTTATTTACAGTCTGCTCACTTTATATCCCACAGAAGATGTGTCTGCTGGGACTCATGAATCTTTAATTTGTCACTATTAACATCAACGTGAAATTAACTGTTCTATAATTTCAAAATACAGGTTCCTGATGCTATTGTGCACAATTGATCTGAGCATGTTATTCCAAAGGGGGGAAAAAAAGGTTTCTTTTGACAAAATGCTGCACTTTTAAAATTAGTTTCTTATTCAGCTGATGTCACCAAGGCCAGATAGCCATCTGTATAGTCATAGTCTTAGGTAATGCTTTCTAAAATGGTTACCACAGAGAGAAAGAGAGACCCAATTGAAATCATGTTGAAATTATCCTACAGGATATTTATGTATTGTCTTATAAGACAATTCCCACAGATCAGATAAGAATCTTATAGGACAAGACATAAATATCCTATAAGACTATATAACAGAATCCTATAAGAACGGTTCCAAAATATGATAGAAATTCTAAATGGAATCCTGTACAGGTTTCTTATTGGAATCCTTTAGGATTTTTTGACAAGGTGTGTTTAAATCCTTTTTTACATTTTCAACTTTATTAGTGTGTAATGTTGGTGTTGCAAAGTGAGTTATCAGTCCGCGGTGTTTCTGAACTCCTAGTCCAGGTGATATGTGAAAATAATGTTCACTTTTTCATAAAAGTATGGAATTTGGTACACTTGTACAGTTTGGGGCCCTGAACATTTTCAGAAATGGAGCCATAGAAAAACCGCCCGTGGTCGCCATGGCAACCATTTTACTTTCCAGCATATCCAAATTATGTTTTTTGTATCATATAATCTCTTGAATCAAACATGATAGCACAGAAAAGGTGATGTCTACCCCTCTATTTTCATGGCCAAGGATTACAATGATACCATATAACACATAAACTGTTCAGGTGAATAGTTAATGGTGAATTCAGTGACGTGATAAGGAATCACAGTATCTGAGAACCTAGGCTTGGCTTTATAATATCTGTTGCATGCATGTTGTGTAGACGTTCAAAAGCTTGATCCTTTTGTTCATTAACCCTGACAATACAGTGACTGCAAAGAGTCGAATATTCAATATGACCTTAGCAACATAGCTTAACCTGTTAGCCTGAACCCCCGCTTTTGCAAAAAAATCCCAAGAAATGGCATACCCAAACTAAAACAGATACAGTTCATGAACCCTTTGCACTAAAATCATAAGTCTGATTGAGTGTTCCCTAATTTTTTGAGCAGTGTATTTCAGAAACACGCTTGATTATTTTGTTGTTGTTTTTGAACCTATTATTCAATGGTCTCCATCACAGTCTCCTCTAAATTGACACAGAGCTGTGCACTTTAAGGAGGCTTTTTCTGTATTGCAGCCACAACTTAATAGTAGACTGGCTTGCCTGTGGCAGAGTTGACCACAATGGTCTCCAATCGTTTGGGTTCATCCAACCCCAGAATGAGATGGCATATTTAGTGCCACCTCAAGTGTTTGTCATCGCAGAAGTAAAATGGGGTGCAAACGCTGTAATCACTTAATAATCACTTTTATTGCTGATATTTATGTGGTGTGTGATTTTTGTTTTAAACCATAACCACTGACAAAATGACATGCAGATATGAGAGGTTGCATTCACAAAATGCATTCGTAAATTGTAATTAGTAGGCATAATTGGCATAGAAATGTTGATTGGTGTAATTGTGCGAGATGCTGGAACGTCAAAACATCCGGCAAACCTCTGAATCGGCCCTGATTTTTCAAGAGGGCAAAATGAAAGCTACATAATGCAAAGACTAAATAAATATGCTGAATGAATATACTTTGCACATCTGCGCCCCGTTGGACGTGCTTTCGGCTATTTAGACACAGAAGGTCATGCTGAGTTCACAATCACACAACATGACCAACATGGAGCTTACAACCAGAGATCCAGATATCCGGAAGCATCACGCTAGATTTTGAGTGATAGCTGTTATGGGCATGAGTCACATGTGTGTTCTCGCTTGACTGGATGGAACAAACAGAAAGTCAAGGCCTTATGTGAATCACTCTGTATTCACCATGCCAGAGCTGTGGGATTCTGTGACTCTCACTAAATGGACCGTATTCTGTCTCCCTGAAGTCCATGTACAATGGTAGACAAGGGTTTTTGTGCCAATAAAGACTAAGGGCCCTATCATACAGTTTCTGCCTGACACAGTTATCATTTTCACATCCTGCGCCACACGGTTTAAATAGCAAATGCATTTGCGCCCATTTGTGCGCCCATGGGGTGCCCATTCAGGTGTAATTTTGATGCGTGTTGCTATTTTGAGGCAATTGACCAACAAAAACCTGGTCTAAAGTCAATAGCGCAGTATTTTTTGTGTTAGGGTAAACGTACCTATTAAGCTCACCAAAATCTACATTAAGACATTTTAGTGCACAGGGTATTGGTTTCAGAACAAGAATTTATGTTCAAATAAAATATTAATCTCTCACACAATAATATTTTATTTTATTTTAAATGACAAAAGCATTTAAATTAAGATATACATCATTAAATGCAAAAAGTCTGGCTGTGCTTAATATGTTTGTACCCTTTAAGCACACCCCTGTTACCATTAAGCTCACATCATGTTTTTTTTGGGAAAATTCATGTTTATTTTATGAATATTAACTTAAAATGACAACCATTTGTTAATATTTAAAGTTGCTTTATGAAGTATTTACTGTACATAGACGTTTGATGGGTGAGCTTAAAGGGAGCACACTGAGCTTAATTGGAACAGCAAACCTTTTTTAATTAATAAATATTGTTAAATTAAATTTAAAAGGACAATTTTGCTAAATAAATAATCTAGGTCATGTATTAAGTTCATACATATTTTATATCTATGTAATTATACTTGTTCTTATTGATGTCACACTGAAATATTTTCATAGTGCAGCCTTTAGCTCACCTTACAATAATATGATTTCTTTAATAATTACAGCAGTGTAAAACCACAGTGCATCAATAAACTGTAAATGTATAATACAATGGATTTAAAAGTACAAGCCAGTAATGCCTGTGAAGTAATATATTAGTGTAGCACATAATCTTATACAGCTAGCAAGCTAACAATGTTCTGTAGCACCTGCGCTATGTTGCTAAAACTATCTTTTGGATGTAATTAATTCCCACATCCAGGTTCCAGGTTATAATATGCAAAAGTCTATACATTAATCTCTTAATTTTGCAGTAAGAAGTTATACTTATTGAAAATAAAGGCTTAAATATCTAAAAAAAATGCACATTTAAAGGGGCTACTCTTTTGGTGAAAGTTTTCAGACAGCTTTCAAAATGGCCACCAGACAGAGTGAACACATGCATATCTCGGTGTGCATTGGTCTGATTAGCTTGAAATTACAGGAGGTATATATTAACAAACATCAAGTTGGATGATAAATATTTTTTTCTTTTTATAATCTGAGCTCAAAGTTAGTAGTGTGCTTAATGGGTAGTTTACCCTATTTAAAGGGCGCTTTAATAATACGCGCCTATAGACGGGTACACTCTGCTTATTACACAGGGACACGCAGCAGCACACAAACATTTTGAAATATGAAAAATTAAAGGATTAAAATGTAAAAGATTATTATTGTGTACATAAATATAAAAATGGCTACATGTCATAATGCATAGTCATTGCATGTCTCAGAATTACCTATTTGTAGCGAATTAAATTGGCTAATTATTTGACCAATCGTGGCAATATACACATATTTAAACTGACTTTTCAGGTTGAGGTTGTCTATATTCCGGCACCTTAAAGGGATAGTTCACCCAAAAACAAAATTTTTATGTTTTATCTGCTTACCCCCAGGGCATCCAAGATGTAGGTGTCTTTGTTTCTTCAGTAGAACACAAATGAAGAGTTTTAACTCAAACCGTTGCAGTGTGATAGTCGTATAATGCATGTCAATGGGGATATTTTAGAGTATGAGAGCAATGAGAGTAAAAACACATAGACATACGAATTCTTATTAAACCATGCGGCTCGTGGCGACACATTGATGCCTTAAGACACGAAACGATTGGTTTCTGCGAGAAACCGAACAGTATTTATGTTATTTTTTTACCTCTTATCAGACGAATGTCATCTAGTATTCTTTTTGGGTTTTTTTGTATTTATTTATTTGACAGGGACAGTGTACATTAATTGACATTGCTGTAAATGCACCAGAGTTAGCCAAAAGGCTATTTTTCATCCGTTGTCCCTGGACAGATCTTAAAATTGTCTACCTAAAAACACAATAAAAAAGATCACAGAGAACAATACAAATATTCCCAAAAATTCCCAGTGCCATAACTTCTGGCGAATAAGGTCAAAATACTAGCGCGATCAAAGATATATATACGTAGATGCCTCATTTGACCGATCCGCACAGTCACTAATGAGGAATCTATGTATATATCTATGATCGCGCCGGTATTTTGCATGTATTTTGACCTTATTCGCCAGAAGTGATGGCACGGGGACGGCTGATGCAGAGCCATAGAAAAAAATTAAATTAATTTTTAAATATGGATATTTTTCTTACACAAACGCATCGATTCGTTTCAGAATGCTTTTATTAACACCCCGGAGCCACGTGGAGCATGTTATTTGATGGACAGATGCATTTTTTATGGGCTTCAAAAACAGAGCAACTATTACTGTTATTATAATGCTTGGATTAGCCAGAACATTTTTAATATGACTCAGATTTTATTCGTCTGAATGAAGAATTTCATATACACCTCGGATGACTTGAGGGTGAGTAAATCATGGGCTAATTTTCATTTTTGGGTGAACTGTCCCTTTAATAGCTAATCCGGCATGGCACAAGCGCAACTGGCTTTTAAAGGGAATGGGAGAGGAGACTGCACGTTACGCCCAAAACATACCCATGACTCATTAAGAGACTACAACCCTTTTAGACCATGCGCCTGGCAGGGCAACCGTTTTTCCCATTGTTAAACTGGCAAAGGTGAATTCGGACACGCCCTAAGTGCACCTGCGCTATGTGCTTTAGACCATGCGCTCAGATAATTCAAATTAGGGCCCAAAGACTATGCCTACGAATAAGCCTACTTCCATACTATATAACACTATGCAAGCTGAGTAGTATGTCTGTAGTATGTTTAAGAAATGAAAAGCTACAGCACACACTCCATTAATTAGGGTTAGAAGAACTGATGCCAAACATATAAAATGCTAGAAACATAATAATCACTGCAATAATGATCCAATCATTGACTCTTAAGCATTTGCCTTTATTTAAATCCAAACAGGGACTTTTTTTGGGCCGGGCCTGATTTTTTTATCAGTTGTGAAGTAAGTTTTGCCTTTGTATGTGGCAAACAGAAAACAGATATTCAGAGTGCAGTTTTCTGAACTGGTGCAATACTACAGTAAGTGAGTTCAGACTGCCAGTGACGCGGACAGACTGGCTCAGTTTCTCGGCCGGTGCACTGGTGCGCAAAAATGCCCTTTCTGGCACTTGCACGCCTATCGCTGCGCCCTCGGCCATGTGCCCGTCGTCCACAAATACACACAGACATGATGCAGACCCCCGACCGGCCATCTGCGCCTGACTGTAATATGCACTGCCACTGATCTAATGATGTCAGAGCCTACAGACTCGCACTCTCACAGATCGATAGTCTGTGAATGCTATTGGAAAGAGAACAACATGACACAACAAATAGATCACTCACATTATAATCAGTGAAGTCGTCTACACAGACTTACTGTACATTTGAAAAACCATGTTTAAAGTAACAGCATACATTTAATCAATGCGGCACATGATTTGCACTGGTACTTTGAATGTATACCATGGTACTGAATAATCACTGTATTCATATACCATAGTGTTTATGGTTTTTGTGACGGTTTTCATCAGGTATGCCTGAGATTATTTAGTGTGAGATAACACTGCTGTCCAGACAAAGCTCTTCTAATTCACAGGACGTCAAACTCTTGCTGTCTGCTGCCATCTACAGGCGTTTAGTGCTCTGCTTCTTCAGATGAGTTTGGTTGATGAGTCTTTGAGCTTGTTGAGCTTAAAGAATATTTGGTTCCCTCAAGGGCGTAACTTTGGATCTACTATTGGGGGGGTTAAACTCGCGGCATATTTATTAATTCATTTTTTTATTGAATAATTTTCTTGTGTAAAAGGTACAGTACAGCTGTGTGCGCTCAAAATGAGTGGCGTAACCTCTGAACTAGCCCATAGCAGCTAGCTGTCAATGGACATCTCTTCCCTAATGGGTCAGTCTCACAAAAACTGTCAAGAAATATTCAAGTTTAGTTTGTTTTATTTCCCTAAAACAAAAACCTGGAAATTATATTTTGCAAAAAGAACATAAAACCAATTTTTCCGCAAGTCATACTCTATATTGTATTATATTGTATTGTATTATATTATATTATATTATATTATATTATATTATATTATATTATATTATATTAATTATATTAATTATATTATATTATATTATATTAATTATATTATATTAATTATATTATATTATATTGTTATATTATATTGTTATATTATATTATATATTATATTATATTATATTATTATAAAAAAGAAAAAGATAAAACATTACATATTTTATATTAAGATAAAGCTTTTTTTGACAAGTCACAGTTTATATTTTAGTATTATTATATTAATTATATTCTATTATATTAATTATATTATATTATATTATGCAAGATATATTTTATTCTCAAATCAAAAAGAAAAAAATATGGAAATCACATTTTGCAATAAATATATTTTTTTAAGTCATATATTATATTATATTATATTATGCAAGTCATATTTCATTCTCAAATCAAAACATTTTTTTTTGGAAATGTATCTTTTTAATGCAAAATATATATTTTTTAAAAATCATATTATATTATATTAATTATATTATATTATATTATAAAAAGAAAAAACATTAAATATTTTACATAAAGATAAAGCTTTTTTGACAAGTCACATTTATATTTTAGTATTATTATATATTATACTCTATAATGCAAGTCATATTATATTGCATCTTTCTTATATATGCTGTACAATATTTTACAGTAATTATAGAATAATTGTTATGTAAGGCTTCAGTTTCTTCTTTCAAAATATAATTGTTTATCTAAAAATATAATTGCAAAATCTAAATTATAGTAATGCATAAACCTGACATTTATTTGTGAGATTCACCCTTATATCTGTCATTCTTATGTTTAAGTACACGCATATGAAGTTCTTCGTATCAAAAATCTGTTTTTTTTTTGTTTGTTTTTTTACATTCTGTCCCCTCCTGAATTAGATTGCCTCCCGTCAGCAGCATATGGGTCGTATCTTTTTACCCACACTGATAATAAGAGAGGTCTGTTCAGCTTTTGTCAGGGTAATCTTATCTGCTTCTGCCCCATCCGCCTCACAGATGCACATTTTAAAGCACATAGTAGGGAGTTTATTAAACTGCGGTGGCAGTATTTGCTTTGAGTGCGCAGCTGACTGTCCCACAGCTGGAGAGAGAGAGAGAGAGAGAGAGAGAGAGAGAGAGAGAGAGAGAGAGAGAGAGAGAGAGAGAGAGAGAGGGAGGGTTTCGCAGCTCCACCCTGCAGTATATTTCATGTCATTTTCTCCCACCGCTGGCCGGCCGCATGCGTGATGGATGTGTGGGGGTCAGACCTCCGTTCAGAGCAGCGTGTGTATTGTTCTCCAGCGTCCAAGGAAAGTTTCAGCAGTCAAACTGAGCTTGTTGAACAGAGGAGCCGCATGCTAGACTGTAGACCAGTGGTGAGTGTGTCTTTTCAAAGGGTGTTTTACTTTGTTAGGGGAACGGACATATTCTAACTGCCATGATGCTTTAAATTAATTGATAGACTTGCGTGAATGTGATGTCAATGCTTTTGAAGATCATAAGATGCTCTCTGTTGCTATTGCTTAAACTTTCTGGTTAGTTTGTTTTAAGTTTTTAAACACTGTTAATCTTGTGCAATTCAGCCTAAACTTTTTAATGTTAGCACATTTTATAGATTATTTGGTAACACTTTATTTTACAGTGTCCTTGTCACATATGTTACATGTACAGTACAGTAATAACAGTAAATTATGCCTAATTGCATGTAACTAACCCTCAACCAAAGCCTAATCCTACACTAACCCTATAGTAAGTACATGTAGTTAAATAATATTACTCAGTACTTAAATATTTAATTACACGGTAACAATGACACCTTAAAATAAAGTGTAACCGATTATTGTATAGATCATTTCAGCTTTAGATTGTTATCTTATGTTTTAAGAAATTTAAGAATAAAGTTTGAAAACCTATGGACTTGCCTTTGTTCAGTATTTGCATACTGAATTCCAATTGGTCGATTTCTTACATGTATTTGCATACTGAATTGTGAATGATATATTCCTTCTTACATCTACTTCCTACATCTTCTTAGCACTGACACATTTATGATGTTTAAAAGATGCTCCATCGCATCCTGACATTTACTCTATGGAGAAAAAAAAACGGATAGCTATAAATATAGATCTTCTGAGTACGTCCCATGTGACAACTAGCCCCATTCTGTTCTGTTTAATCAGAAAGTTCGAGCTTTGATTATGTTGCAGGAGATTCATTCGGTTGTTGTTGCTCAGATCCTAAGCACCACTAACATCCATCTTGTAAGGCAAGATGTGTCAGAAAATGAGAGTTGATATTTGGCCTTTTAAAGTCAACACTTGTCCATTTCTCTCATGAATAGGCACTTTTTGAGATGTCTGCTTGAAAAAGTGATGAATGAGAATGATAGAATGAGAACAAAATAAAAATTTTGAGAGAGATAGATAGATAGATAGATAGGTAGTACTGCTTTAATACATGCCCATTTCAATAAATTGAATTGTATTTGTCCATGTTTTAAGTTTATGGTAATGAGAATCCCTGTTGAGAATAATGAGTGAATGAATAATATATACACTTGAACATGATGAAATGAAGGATGTGTGTTGAACTCAATGCAGGAAGTGGCTGAGAAACAGACAGGGAACCGATCAGAGCATATGTATTTGATTAAAGAACTTCTTTTGCGTAAACGTTTCGGCACGTTCATGGACCCCGCAGGCAGGGCGAGAGAAACCCAGAAACTTCCACACACACCAGCTGCAGAACATACTCATCATTTATAAACTTTTTAAGACTTTTTTCCCTCCACATTTTTGTGTGGGTTAATCAATGACAGTGATGCAGCTGAAATGTATCCTTGAGAATTCCTGCTTGTGTCATTTCCTGTTTCCCAGTGCCAGAACGTGTGTCCATGCTGCTTCATGGAGTGCGTGTGTGTATGCGCAGATCATATGTAAGTTTAAGTTTATGTTTGGACGAGACCCTGCTGTGTTTGCCAGGGTCTCTGTTTTCCTTCAAAATTAATCCAAGGAGGATTTTGGACACAAACATTTGCAAATGGATTTTTGCTTTATTTCTCTTTTTTTTTTTTTTTTAAAGAAATAATACTTGCAAAAGTTTCTGCCATAAAGTGTTTTGAGTAGTATCCAGGGTGTTGTTATGCAGTTGCTAGGATGTTCTTTGTGGTTGCTAAGATGTGTGTTTTCTCACTGACAGTCCACCCTCACGTGTGTGTGTGTGTGTGTGTGTGTGTGTGTGTGTGTGTGGTGTGTGTGTGTGTGTGTGTGTGTGTGTGTGTGTGTGTGTGTGTGTGTGTGTGTGTGTGTGTGTGTGTGTGTGTGTGTGTGTGTGTGTGTGTGTGTGTGTGTGTGTGTGTGTGTGTGTGTGTGTGTGTGTGTGTGTGTGTGTGTGTGTGTGTGTGTGTGTGTGTGTGTGTGTGTGTGTGTGTGTGTGTGTGTGTGTGTGTGTGTGTGTGTGTGTGTGTGTGTGTGTGTGTGGACTGGTAATCCTTACGTTATGGGGACAAAATGTCCCCACAAAGATGGCAATATCCAAAATCCTCATCCTTGTGGGGATGCTTTTAGGTCCCCGTGAGGAAAACATCTTATGAATCAGACTAAGTGATATTTTTTGAAAATGTAAAAATGCAGAATGTCTCCTGTGATGGGTAGGTTTAGGGGCAGGGGCAGTGTAGGGGGATAGAATATACGGTATGTACGGTATAAAAACCATTACGCCTATGGAAAGTCCCCATAAAACATGAAAACCCAACGCGTGTGTGTGTGTGTATAAATTCAGTCCAGTTTAGGGTAAAATCTAGTTCAGAAAATGTGAATCTCTAATATAAAACCTTAAAGAATTAGTTCACCAAAAAATGACAATTCTGTCATTAATTTCTCACCCTCATGTCGTTCCAAACCCGCAAGACTTTCGTTCATCTTCTGATATTTTTTATGAAATCTGAGCGCTTTCTGTCCCTCCATTGAGTCATTGACAGTTGACCACTTTGAACTTGATTTTCGCAATGGGAAATTGATTGGATGATTGTGGTTTGCTATTGGTCGATCTCATGTGAGTGACAGGTTGTCCCGCCCTCAGGCCAGTAAACGCATCATCAGAGAAGAGAAGAGATGTCACTGCATAGGAAGGAAGGACAGGTAATAGGGAAGGAAAGTTATTTTGTTTAAAGATTACGAGGGAACATGAATTAAAAAAAATAATGGTGTGCATGGATGGATCATTAAAAAAAGCAAGAATTGTCAAATTTGATTTTAATGGTGAATTTAGATGATGCCTCATTTGTATATTGTAACATAACATTTAAAAAACATGGAATACCTGTAATAATTCTTAAAGTAATCAATCAGCTGATGTATCTTCATGTAGCCGGCCTGTATGAAGTATAATCGGTGCGACAGACACATTCCCCTCAGAGATATCGTCTCCCAGGAGCTGTTGAAGGCTAATTGAGGTGAACATAGCATGACCCTCGGCTACCCGTACAGTCCTCCAGTCAGATAACCCAGGGAATTAGAGCCATTATAGCTGGTGTAATCCCCCCTCACCCTCACCCCTGTCATCTCATTCATCATGCCCAGGGTTCCCCGTTTAATGAGGAGGTGCAGTCGACTCCTCAGCTGGAGGGGAAGGGGACAGAGCGGCCCGTCCACAGAGAGGAGAAGATAAACGAGCTGCTGCTCATCCCGACACATGCTGAGACCCTTGAGCCGCTGATATGTTCTCATTTTGTCCTGGGTGATGTGACACCTCATTTAAAACCCTTTTAACTACATTAGAATGTCATGCTCCTGTCCCGGTGGTGGCTTCAGATGTTTGATGCAATGTCTGAATTAATTATTTGCACTGGCTGCTGCATTTATGTTCAGATTTGCACGTATATTATGTAGAAGGGAATACTTAACATTTCTTCAAGGTGATTAACATAATTCTAATAGTGGATTATATAAGAGTGAATCTCAAAAAACCCATCAAGAACATGTCCAGGTCACATTTTACAGCATAATCTAAAGAAAATTATGTATATTCTGTCTACTTATAGGATCATTTTTTTAATGTGTGATTTTTTTTTAATGACAGTTGTGCATGTTTATTCCCCAAATTACCATAAGCAGGGGGGAAAAAATGATTAAAATAAATTTTAGAATGTAATGACAATTGCAATTGAGAATAATGAATGAAGAAGAAAAAAATATATATATATTATTTTTTTGCATTTTGGGATGAAACATGACCTGGACATGTTTATAAGGTTTGTGAGAGTTCTCTCTTTAACAGTTTGTAATTGATTTCCGTCCATAATTCATATGCTGTTATGATCAATATGTTATATTCATGCACATATACATGTGGCTTCAGTGTCTGAATCATAGCTATTTTTTATAGCTTGAAAATTGCTGTTTGCATGCAATGAAAAGGCCGCACATTGGAGACAGCGGGCAGATCATGTGTTTGGACCATAATAAAGTGTTTATCACAGGCTGGCTGTGTTGGGCAGCTCAGATCGGCCCGTCACAGAGCTTTTCTCTTCAGCATCGCTGCCTTTCTTAACTGATGAAAAGTGGCCAGATTTCGTGCAGCTTTGACTGGAGGGCATGTCACTTAACAAATGAATGGTTCTCTTTTCGAGGACAGTCGAGCTAGTCACAGAGAGCGCGACCACGAGACCCCTGTGCCTCTCGCGGTGGAGGAATGCGCATGTTTTCAGCCCAATGAAGGAAGCGTCTCACGAGTATAAGAATCTATTCTGTGCCTCAGATCTGCTCTGCATTCGTCGATATTAAATTACAGCAGTTTCTTGAAGAAGACACTGCATTTGAGCCATTTTTAGCAAATTACAGCTTAACTTTCTATCCCAAGACATGCTTGATTATTTGAAAAGAGATCACTCATGTTTTTTTTATTATTTTTCGGGGGACTGTGGGGAAAGAAACACAAACAGTGGGTCAGAGCTGGTCACTCTACTTTTAGACTCTGTCTGTGAGAATACAAAGAGAGCATAAACCACAGTATAACTGTAACTGACCAGAATGAGTTTGTTTAACTGGACAGTGCTAAACACACTAGTTATGGAATACATATTTTCAAAATCAGCTAGTAGCTGGTAGTTGATTAGTTCATGACATGGCATTTGCATTTACATTTACATTTAGATTTAGTCATTTAGCAGACGCTTTTATCCAAAGCGACTTACAAATGAGAGCAATAGAAGCAACTACAACAGTCAGAGGCTACAGTATGCAAGTGCTGTAACAAGTCTCAGTTAATCTAACACAGAACACAAAGGATTTTTTTTTTTTTTTTTTTTTTTTTTTTTTTAAATAAATTAGACAGACAGAAAAATGAATAGAATGTTAAGTGCTATTCTTGATTGGTCAGGTGCTGCTGGAAGAGATGCGTCTTTAGATGTTTTTTGAAAATGGCTACAGACTCGGCTGCTCGAATTGAGATAGGCAGGTCATTCCACCAGGTGGGGGCAGTCCAGGAAAAGGTCCGTGACAGTGATTTCATGCCTCTCTGGTATGGCACCACAAGGCGTCGTTCACTGGTAGAACGCAAACTCCTGGAGGGTGTGTATGTCTGAACAAGCGAGTTAAGGTAAATTGGTGCAGAGCCAGTGGTTGCTTTGAAGGCGAGTACCAGTGCCTTGAATTTGCCTTGATCTTTTGACATATAAGAGGTCTTTGTACCATTTAAAGGGTAACTAAACCCTAAAACAACTTTTGAAACATTTTTGAAATTCAAAAAAGTGATTACTGGTTCAGAATGGCTGCTTAAAGGGATAGTTCACCCAAAAATGAAAATTCTGTCATCATTTACTCACCCTCAAGTTGTTCCAAACATGTATACATTTCTTTGTTATGTTGAAGACACAGGGAGATTACTATGGAAGTCAATGGTGCCCCCAAAGCAGCCTGAGTACAAACTTTCTTCGAAATATCTTCTTTTGTGTTCAGCAGAACAAAGAAACTCATACAGGTTTGGACATCATGAGGGCGAGTAAATGATGACAGAATTTTCATTTTGGGTGAACTATCCCTTTAAAGTTCACCAAATAGGCTCTAAAGAGTTCTTTACACTAAAGGTGGCAACCCTAGGTCAGACTAGTGTGTTGGTAACTGGCTGTGTGATTTCGTGATCTGAGCATTTTAGGCCGAAGCATGTGTCTGTTGCTGCTCCGTTGTATTCAGGGCTCGACTGTGACATAATTGTGTGAAATAATATTTTCAGAGGTTTACATTGGCAGGCTTATGTATGTTGTATCTATAGCCCTTGCGTTGAATGCTTAGGCCTATTATAATTATATATATATATATATATATATATATATATTTATATATATATATATATGCCTATAGTTGCGGAACGAATATAGTTAATGTCGGCGTGTACGCATTAATTTATACCAGGGTGGTCCAATGCGACTCCATAATGCCATAATGACGCCGCAAAATTCAAAGCACCTTCTCTTAAGTGTTGAGCATCCCCATAGCACCTGCAACAGAAAATCTCTGGAGCCGCCACTGTTTGTGTTCAACAGAAGAAAGAAACGCGTACAGGTTTGGTTTGATTTTGATGCTCTATTCGCGTTTGGTGTGAACGCAGCATTAGTACACGATGTAACTATACACATCACAACATGTAAATAAGAAAATGTTGGCGTTATGTCACTTATTGAGCAGTAGGCTAGCTGGAGCCGTTTACCTCCAGTCTTTGTGCTAAGCTAGGCTAGCGGTGGATGCGTCACACACACGGAGATAAGAATGTTATGTATGGACTTATCTAACTCTGGGGAATACGAAAAAAGTCCCAAAAAGTCGGCATGTTCCTTTTAACATTTACATTTATGCATTTGGCAGACGCTTTTTTATCCAAAGCGACTTACATTGCATTCGAGGTACACATTTAAAATTTTTGTCAGTTCTTGCTTTCCCTGGGAATCGAACCCATGACCTTGGCGTTGCTAGCACCACGCCCTACTGTTTGAGCTACAGGAAAGCTGTAAGGAAAGCTTTAAGCATAGCACGGTATTTATTTACTTCAGATCCAGTGTTGGGGGCAACTCATTACAAATAACTTGAGTTACGTAATCAGATTACTTTTTTCAAGTAACTAGTAAAGTAACGCATTACTTTAAAATTTATAAAAGAGGAGGTAAATAAATGCCATGCTATGCTTAAGAGAGTGTGCAGTTGTTCTCATTTAATGTCAAATAAGTAGCTCATTAATCTTCAATCATTAATATGTATGAACAGTAATAATAGTGATGGTAATTAATGACTTTATTAAATACTGACAGACATTATAGACCTACTCATCAGTTGAACTATCATCCTTATCTTATTAAGCTTGAGGTGTTTGTTTTTATAATGAATTTCCTTGTTTATGTCCTGGAAGGCAGTCTGGGTGTTGAATGGACGTCTCTGAGGGCTCATTGATGTGTGTAAATCTGAGCCAAGTCAGTCTTTGGAAGTGTCACTTCCTCCAGCACAGCACTGCTCAGTCTGTGGAATATTAATCACCCTCAATAAGCTGCTCAGTGTCTGTGAACATCAGCTATAAACGCGCAGGTGCATTTAGACTCGGACAGACTGTGATCCCGCTCGCTTCAGGGGCTTTGCACTCATACAGGAGAGCATTAATAGAAAGTTTTAAGGTTTTTCTAAAATAACTAAAAGAAGCAAATCTCGTTTCTCAGCTTCGTTCCATTTAGTTTGTTTACAAGTTTCTTTGGCTTAGTGTTGTAACTAAATATTGCCGTGGTGCATCTCATGCTGTTTGACTCCAGTTGGCTGTGATTTGATTGTTGCACAGCCGGAGCGTTAAAGCCAGAAGACTTTCCAGATTTGTGCATTTCACTTCAATAATTTAGCCATGAGTGGTGCATTATGTTTTTCCCATCTGAAGACAGGATGAACAACATTTGGCTCTTGCCTTCTCGCTTTCTGTAAGGATGTTCTTTTAAAACTCAGTTTTATATTTGGAGCAGTAGATAATATTTTGACTATGGATAATGAAACAAAAACTGATCAAGAAATGTGTGGGGATTTGAGCATGCCTGACAGTTTTTCATATGTATGGGCAGACCTGATGAATATCTTGGTAAGTTTGTGCAAGTATTATATTTGTTTTATTGTATATTATAAAATATATTATTTATGTTTAATATAATAATACTAATGTAATGTATTTTATATTTATATATATATATATATATATATATATATATATATATATATATATATATATATATATATATATATATATATATATTAATAATAATAATAGTGATTTAATATTGATATTTAATTACTATTATTAAAATTATTATGTGAATGGTTACTGTCTGTCTATTATTAGTGCTCTTTAGACATCCTATGTCTTCAGTATTTATTTTTTTATTGTATTAATAATACAATATATATTATTCATTGTTTAATATAATAATAATGAAATGTTGTAATAATAATACTAATACTGATTGAATATTTATTCATATTTAATTAATATTGTTAACATTATGTGGCTGTTTAGTGTGCATCCTATGTCTTCAGCATTTATTTATTTAATTGAAAGGTTATTTAATAATAAAAATATACATTAATCATTGTTTAATATAATAATAATAATAATAATGACATTTTATAATATTTATTTAATATGTATGTAATGTTTAATATGTATTAATATTTAATTATTATTAGTATTGTGTGACTGTTAGTCAGTCTAAATATGTCGTCTTTAACATGCATCTCGAAAGGTTCTCAATAGTCTTCAGAATTTTTTGTTGTCTTTATAAATATTTGCACAGTGAAAGTATTGTATATGGATGATTTTACATTGAATATCACATTTGATGTCGTTATTTTATTTTATATTATGCCTGGGGATGTTTCTTGATATTTTATGTCAACTCACTTGAATGTGAAAATACATGGTAGCCTTTTAAATGTCATTGTTTTAATGTCAAGTGTGTTTTGTCTGTGACGTGGGTATTTTCAACAGCCTTTCACACAGAGAGTTTTTGTATTAGAAGTATGTTATTTAAAAGAAGTTCTTATATACTCATATCCCTGCATCCCAAAACTTTCCCATCATCACTAAAGTACATTGTGTGCTATGCTTATATGGGTGACATAGTTGACTAAAACTTCAGTGAGCTAAAAATATTTGAGGGAGATTTTTAGTAGATGAGCTTGCAGATCTTGAGATGATGCTTTGACCTCAGAGTCTCTGAGTTTTCAAGAGAGGTCACGTCTCTGTGTGTCATACAATACCAGGAAGACATGCTGAGAGAAAGTTTCTTCTGACCGTGAATATTGAGTTTGTGCTTCTCCTTTCATGGATCGGTGGGTCTCAGAGGAGGTTGACCAGGGGTATTTCTGCAGTAGGATGGAGGCCAGCAGAATATTGACTGTAATCAGACATGAAGAGCCTTGCTCAAGGTCACAGTGGTGATGGTTCAGGAAACCCTTTGCACGATTTGAACTTGAAACTTTTCATTAACCAATATACCATAACCACCTTCATTAGCAGTGATTAAGGGTGTGTTCACACTTGTAGTTTGGTTCTCTTGGTTCTTCTGGTCTGGACCCCAAAAAAAGAAAAAAATTCACATTTAGTCCTGTTTCTCTTGGCATTCACCTTTTTTCTTTTCTTTTTTTAAGACTGAACCCTAAGATACAAAAAACACATGACGTATATTTTGCGACAACACTTACAAAACATCAAAAACAATGCTGTGCGCTGGGCTGAATGCGCTCGTTGTGTGTGTGTGTGTTCATTTGATGGTATTTTGACCAGCTGAGAACTCACAATGAGCTTATAAAATGTGCAAAGGAGTCAAAACAGCAGCAGGAATTCGTTCTGTTAAAGGAATCTGTTCCAGGAATCCGTTAAGTCCCCTCGAGGCGCCCTCGATACACACTTTTGCGGAGCTCACGGGCTCTATAAGCAAAACCAGGTATGCTTGAGCATTCTTTCCTTTTTAGGGTCGCATCTTGTGACATCACGTCCTGTTTTAGGACCGTTGCGTTCATATTTCAGTTGTGTGGACAGAGACCCATCTCGGTCCGCTTGTTTGGTGCGTACCAGGGTTCGAGTAGGGTTGGATATCTTTTTTTTTTTTTTTACGATACCGGTGCCAAATCGATACTTTTAAAACGATAACGGTGCCTATATTGTACAATTTATTAAAAGTTTAAAAGATGTTAAATTACTAAATACCCTTTAAAATTTCTTTCTCATCTTCCATTATATTGCTGTTTGTCTATAGTGTTTTGTTGTTATTTCTCAATATGTGCATTTTGTACAATTTCTGTATGTATTTCATGAAAAAAATATATATGTAAATAAATACAAAACACAACAAATTTACTTAACAAATTCAAAATAAAACCAAAGCCACATAACCCAACTACAATAGGCCAAATAGTGCTGTATAACAGATGTATCGGTTTAATTAAAATACAAATAAAAATTCAAAATATTCACAAACTTGACAAATATGTCATCAACTATCTGATTTTCCGTTTTTCAAATATGTGTAATTGAAGGTGTTGGTCGTTTTAAAACCCTTTACAATGATCATGTTAGTTGATCTATAATGCACGATGGGTGCAGCTGTTGTGCCGAATTTCGACCCCACTCCCCCCGCCAAATTATTACCCCTCTCGTTGCAGTCGCTACCTGGTTGCCTAATCCTAACCCCACCCCTAATTCTAACCCCTCTCCCACACCTACTCCTAAATTTACTAATACAGGGGAGTAATAATCTGGCAAGAGGTCAGAATTCAGCACAACACCGCCATTTTAGTTTGTGCCGCAATTCAGAGAATCGGATCTGTTGGATTTACAACACTGAATAGTTGTGAACTGAAAACACTGAATAGTTGTGATATGTGCATCGGTCTCTGGCTTGGCGCCAGCTAAAGCGCAAAACCGCGTTTGAATTTAAGTGGCACCGAAATGAGGCACCAAAAGCTGTGTTCTGATTCGGTCCGATTACATACTGGTTATACCGGGTTTCTGTACCCAACCCTAGTTTCGGATGGCAGCTTATTATTCATATGAAACACACTAACAGAGCAATCGCACCAAGGTTTGTTTTTATCGAACCAAACCAAGTGTGCCAAGTGTGAACACACCCTAAGACTTGGAATCTTTCTGAAGCAGTTTTCAAAGGCACAAAGCTGCTCTTTTGAGTGTTGTGTGGTCTGAGAACTGGATTTCCGTCACAGTTTTGCGATGATTATAAAGGCAGTTTTTTTCCTCATTGCTGTTTTTGAACTGCAAATAATAAGTGCATTGTTTGTGTGTTGTAGGATGGCTCTCTGGGTAACATTGAGGACCTGGCTCAAGAGTATTCAGAGTATTACAGCACGTCTTACAGTGAAGTGTGCGACAGAATGGAGGAGTTGCGCAAACGCAGAGTGGCTCAAGAAGCAGAGACGGTAAAACACTCACATGAGCCTCTGTTTAAAGGGCATATTATACACTTCTGAATCAGTTATTTTTTCGCCCACACTACTGTTCAAAGTTTGGGGTTGGTAAGATGTTTTTGTAGAGGTTTCTTATGCTCACCAAGACTGTATTTATTTGAACAAAATTACTGTGAAAAAATATATATATTTAAATATAATTTAAAATAACTGCATGATTGCTCCAGTCTTCAGTATCACATGATCCTGTATAGAAAGTTTATATTCTATATTCTAATCCATTCATATCTTGATTTGATGCTCAAGAATATTTTTTTATTATTATCATGTTGTTGTGCTGCTTTTTGTGGAAACAGTGATATTTTTTTTTCAGGATTCTTTGATGAATAGAAGGTTCAAAGGTTCAAGAACAGCATTTATTTGAGATAGAAACTTTTGTAACTTTATAAATGTCTTTAAAGGTTTAGTTCACCCAAAAATTTAAATTCTGACATTAATTACTTACCCTCATGTCGTTCGACACCCGTAAAGCCCCGGGTATACTTCACTTATACGGACGCCCGGACGCGCGTCTTTCAAAGTATACTACACAACGGATGCGCGCGGATGATCGCGTTCGACACATGCGCGGTACATTTTTTTTCTATGCTCTACCAGACATCAGAGGGCAGCACTGAGTCCTGTCATCAACGGGACAAACGCTGGGCATGATCGGAGAAGAACTGTAGTGCATACACCATTGCAACATAGTTTGGAAGAAACACTGAAGAATCAAAAATTCTCTCTTTTTTGTTCAAGCGTGTTGTTTTTAAACCGGTCTATGCACACTCTTCTTCGACGGCTGAACACTGTGCTCAATACTGTGCGTATTGCCACCTATTGGACTCTTCTGTTCTGCTGGCGCATGCGCTGTTGCACGCGGACCGTCCACGCGGTCTCAAAATTTGGGCTGCGTGTGGACGGGGTGTGCGGCCGGCCGCGAGCCCTCCGAATGACGAAAATTACGTCATGCGGGCGGTGCACGAACGCGGACGGCCGAAGTATACCCGGGCCTTAAGACATCCGTTCATGAATATATGAATATATTTTAGTTGAAATCCGATGGCTCAGAAAGGCCTCCATTGGCACAATGCACTGTTCACTCTCATGACCCATAAAAGGTACTAAAGACGTCGTTACAAAGTCCATCTCACTACAGTGGTTCTACAATAACTTTATGAAGCGGTGAGAATAGATTTTGTGTGCAAAAAAACCCCTAAATAACGACTTATATAGTGATGACCGATTTCAAAACACTGCATCATGAAGCTTCGAAGCGTTATGAATCAGTGAGTCGATTCAGCTATTTGGATCGCCAAAGTCACGTGATTTCAGCAGTTTGGCGGTTTGACACGCGATCCGAATCATAATTCGACTCACTGATTCATAACGCTTCGAAGCCTCATGATGCATTGTTTTAAAATCGGTCATCAAAACAATGAGAGTGTATGCACTTTACACTTGAAAGTGCATTGTGCCAATGGAGGCCTTTCTGAGCAATCGGATTTCAACTAAAATATCTTAATTTGTGTTCCGAAGTTGAACCGAGGTCTTACGGGTGTCGAACGACATGAGGGTAAGTAATTAATTACAGAATTTTCATTTTTGGGTGAACTAACCCTTTAATGTCACTTGATCAATTGTGCATCCTTGTTGAATAAAAGTATTATTTTCTTTCAAATAAAAAACTTACTGACTAACTTTTGAACAGTAGTGTAGCGTTTGAAAAAATCAAGACAATCCTATAAATAAATACATAAAATGTATTGCTTCACAATGAAAATGATGGTGAGGTGTGTCATTTGGTTCAGCAAGATAACGTTATCAGAAAATGAAGGAATGGACTGAGTGTTTTGTTTAACTTGCTGCATTACTTTGTTTCTCAGGCAAAGGCTGAATCAACAACATCCCTTCAGCTGCGGTTGGAAATCCAGGTGGGTGGATTAATCACAGAATGACCCGTCCAGGAACTTGTGCTTTCATGGGAAAGGCACCAATAGTGTCATCTTTACTCTTTGGCTGTTACGAGTCTAAAATGTCTTCATTTTCCCTCCCAGGAGTCATTGGGGCTGTCTAGCGCTGTGTCCACACCTGAGGTAGAGAGAAGGTACGTGCCATATTGTTGCATTTTGACTCCTCTAGTCTTTGCAAACTGTGCTTCTTTCAAGAACATGATTAAGGGACTTTCTAGTTGCTAATATTTAAAATTCGATAACAAGAAATAATATGAGATATTTCGAGTTCCTGGACGTACTTAAATAAGACCCCGCAGCCCTGAGAGTTACTCAACAATGAAACGCATCCGGCTATCAGGACACTGGAGATGATGCATGCATTTCCTCTTGACCCCTTTTTTCCTCATTTCTCTTTTTCCTTCCTTTCATTGTCCACCGGATGAGATATAATCTGAATCACCACCATCAGCATGTTAACACACGTAAAGCACGAGTCAATTTAGTTATTTTTTGTTTCATTATTCACAATATGAACTACATTAGTAAAACAAAACTTGTGGCTCTAAACTCTGATTGAATGAGCCACAGTCAAAATTATTGTGAAATAAACCGATAATCTACACAAGACCACATGGTACAGTGATTTTACCATAATTAAAGGATTTTAAAACTCTCCTAAGTAATTTATAAATAGCACCTATATTCCAAAAATATAATCCATAGTAATTCGAAAAGAAATTCACCAAGTAATATTTTCAATAGCTTAAAAGGGCTATATGTAGATTTCAGAAAACCTTGTTATTAGCAACACCTGTGGCCGTTAAGTGAACTGCAGCCTGCAACATATTGGGTGCGTCTCAATCAGCTCCCTAGTTCAGTAGTCAGGGCACTGTTTAGGGAGTTGGCCATTTTAAGGGCTGTCTCAATTGCAGAATCCTACCAGTGCACTGAAATGTTTGCTCCCTAAAAAAGTCCCACAATGCACCACAAAACCCAGGGTGCATCGATGCTCACTATGCTCCCTTAACGGAAGTTCTGAGCCAACTCACTACACATAATGACAGATAACGACACGCGATATGTGTTTTTAAAAACAGAAACCATTATTTTATTATATTTCAGCATAAACATACATTGTTAGACAGGTAATGAACACAATCTAGCTAACATATATAATTTATTTACGGCTGAAATGTTGCACATTTATGTAAGAAGCAAAGTATTTATCATAATGTACTTTAAAAAACATTACAAGTAATGTCAGAAAGATATAAGCTCTGCTGTTATTCATAGATACCAGTAATGATGTTGTTCAATGAGGATGTTGTCACGTCGCCGGAAATAGAGTCATCAGTGTCCCAATGTGTAGTGAGCCAGCATCCTTTACTGTCCTTACCAGTGCCCGAACTCGTGTACACAATATACTGATTCACGAGCTCGGGAGCTAGGGAACTGAATGAGACACACTCATTATCTTAGTTTTCTCTTCATATTCATTTCATGTGTCACTGAATGAAAGGAAGAGGTTCTCGGGAGCCTGCGTAACCATCACATCCTTTGGATTTTCCCTTTGAAGCTGAGTCCTTCACGTAAAAATCAGTCTACAGGCTTTCATAGACAAGCTACAATAAAAAGCTGTGGAAGGTCTAGTTTTTGTATGTTTTGTTACAAGCTGTTCACACATTGGCAATATAAAAAGTAATTAATACATTCAAAGAAATGGTACATATATATAATGTTAGTTAAAGTTAAAGTTTGGAGTTGTTAGTTTTTTTGGCAAGGATGCATTAAATTGATCAGAAGTGACAGAAAATACATTTATAATGCTACAAAAGATTTCAGATTCCACAAAAATATGAAGCAGCATAATAGTTTTCAACATTGATAATACTAATAGGCGAAATAGGCGATGCATATGTTCTGTAATACTTTACTGCAAACAGCTGGTAGTTTAGCTAATGAACAATGTTACTTGGTCAAAGAATTATTTTTAATATCATTGTGTGTATACCATTACTATAAATTGTTGTAATGAACATGCAGGTTAAAGACATATTTGTTTGTCTGAGAGCTCAGGTACATGCTAAAATCAGCTACACTTGTCAGCTGAGAGAAAGACAAATAAAGAGAAGGACAGGAATTTACGAGCCATGTGTGCGCTCTGTCGCTCTAAAACCCCTCCGGTGCGTGAAAAAGCCTCCATTGTTGCAGTGAGGTGTGGTGTGTCGGCCGACAGCAGCATGTGTCTTTATTCGCTCTGACAGACGGCCGAGTCTAATCCACTGCCCCACAGGCAGCATGGACATCAGTTAGGACAGACAGATTACTACAAATGAATGGATAGGGGTTGAAAATGAAGAAAATAATGTGGGAGAGCAGGTGAGATGAGACACAGCGTGAAGACGTTTTGATGGAGTCACATTTGCTGGAGTTCATGCATGTTTGTCGTTTTGCTTACAGGCAATCAATGAACAAGTCCAGCTCTGAAGAAGGATCCGGTTAGTACCACATTTAATGTTTGTTTGTTTGTTTGATTGATTGATTGATTGATGTCTAAAAACGAGTAAAATCAGGGTTCCCACAGTTATAAAAATGGAAAGTCAAGAGTGAGTCTACATTTTTGCTCTGCTCTGAAATGTTTAATTGGCTAAAGAGTGTTCTATTGTAAATGCCCTATACAATTATGGTAACACTTTATTTTACAGTGTCCTTGTTACACGTTACATGTAGTTACTATAGAAATAACAGTAATTTATGCATAATTACATGCAACTGACCATAAATCACACCCTAATCTTAATCATAACCTATATAGTAAGTATACGTTGTTAATTAATATGGTTACACTTTATTTTATGGTGTCTGTATTACAGTGTAATTATACATTTAAGTACTGAGTAATATAATTAACTACATATACTTACTATAGGGTTAGGATTAGGATGTGGTTAAGGTTAGTTGCATGTAATTATGCACAATTATTGCTTTAGTAACTACATGTAACGTGTAGGACACTGTAAAATAAAGTGTTACAATTAATATTACTCAGTACTTAAACATATTATTACACTGTAACAAGGGCACCTACTCATTCTTTATTATGACTATTTTCTACTTCCTGCATCCTGGAATGATTTTAAACACTTTTGAAGGAGTTTTTCTTTGACTATCTGATTCAAATTATTAGAATTTTATTTTTCAATCATATTACACTACTGTTTAAATGTTTGTAGGGCGGTAAGATTGTTCAATGTTTTTGAAAGAAGTTTCTTATGCTCACTTAAGCTGCATTTATTTGATGAAAAATACCAGTAAAAACAGTAATATTGTGAGATATTATTACAATTTAAAATAACCGTTTTCTATTTGAATATGTTTTCAAATGGAATAGTTGCACTTTATTTTCATCAGGATTCTTTGATGAATAGAAAGTTCAAAAGAGCAGAATTTATTAGGCACAACTAATATTTGTCAATTAGTTGTGTCATTAGAGGGGGGGGGGGGTTGTGTCCAATATTTGGACTCATATTTTCTTGAAACATGCAGTTAAAGCATTCATTGAGTTTAAAACTTTGTGTCCAATATTTGGACTCATATTTTCTTGAAACATGCAGTTAAAGCATTCATTGAGTTTAAAACTTTGTGTCTAACAGCAGGGAGATGGGACAGAAAGAAAAACAAATCGTTCTGGCAAAACTTCCGCAAGGCACAGAAAGGGAGCGTTCGAGCGCTACCGAAAGGTTCTTCACCTATTTCTAATCACAATTTCATTAGATCTTCATATCTGAACATTAAATCTAGATATTACATTACTTTAAATGACGTTGACCTCTGGTCTACAGGGGAGGATCCTGGCTTTGTGGCCAGTGAGATCACGATGAGTGATGAAGAACGCATCCAGCTGATGATGATGGTGAAGGAGAAGATGATCACGGTGGAGGAAGCCTTGGCTCGGGTATGAAATGGTTCACAACCCATTTTGCTTCCATAATATGATGCATTTACAAGATAACAGGATGCTTAATAAAACAGTGCAGGATGGGACTTGGTTTTACCCCTGGAAACATTCGCTAACATGCATTTTATTACACTTTTCCCCTCAGCTGAAGGAGTACGAAACGCAGAACAAGCAGTCCAACAGCGTGGACACGACCAATTGGACCGATGCACACAGTCCCTCCATGACCGAATCCTCCTACTGTAATGTAAGTTTTCCAGTCACCTTCTGCGTTTGCTAATGAGAAGTTCTCACATGCGAGATCCAAAGCCACCCGCGTTCTCCATAGGCACATACGATCTGTGAAGTGAAGGAGTAAATATCCATTAGCCGTGTGCCACATCCTTGTTTGTTGTGATGAACTTGTTTATTGGCAGATCTTCTGTGTATAGACACTCACAGCAGGGTTTTCACCCGCTATCTGTGGGATTTGTCTCCCCTTCATCCCCCCATCATGTCCTAGATGTGAACCACGGCCCCTCTGGGCCTCCAGGCGGGGTCCTATTCATCCACTCAATGCTGTAACCCCCCATTGTGCAGTTTTGTCCGGTTGAATGCAGGGCTGCTCTCTCTTCAGCGGCCTGCAGCTCTTTTGTGCAGGGATTGTGTGATTAAGGCGCTTGGATGCAAGAGCCATTCCACCAATTCCACTGGACAGAGCCACTGTTTACCATTTGGTGCATTCTGTAAAAATGAATTTGGGGCTTTTAAATTTTAGTTGTTGTGTTTGCTAAGACAAGCATCTCTATAAGTCACTGTCGGGTGGAAACCTCACACACTATATTGCCAAAAGTTTTGGGACACCTGCCTTTATATGCACATGAACTTTAATGACATCCCATTCTTAATCCATAGGGTTTAATATGGAGTTGGCCCACCCTTTACAGCTATAACAGCTTCAACTCTTCTGGGAAGTCTTTCCACCGAATGGGAATTTTTTATGGGAATTTTTGACCATTCTTCTAGAAGCGCGTTTGTGAGGTCAGGCACTGATGTTGGATGAGAAGGCCTGGGTCGCAGTCTCCTGTTCTATCAGGTTGAGGTCAGGACTCTGTGCAGGCCAGTCAAGTTCCTCCACACCAAACTGGCTCATCCATGTCTTTATGGACCTTGCTTTGTGCACTGGTGTGCAGCAGTCATGTTGGAACAGGAAGGGGTCATCCCCAAACTGTTCCCATAAAGTTGGGAGCATGAAATTGTCAGAAATTTCCTGGTATGCTGAAGCATTAAGAGTTCCTTTTGCTGGAACTAAGGGGCTGAAAAACATTATGGTATGGTCCATCTGATTGCCAGACAGAGAAGCGTGATTCATCACTCCAGAGAACACGTCTCCACTGGAGTCCAGTGGCGGCGTGCTTTACACCACTGCATCCGACGCTTTGCATTGTACTTGGTGATGTAAGACTTGGATGCAGCTGCTCGGCCATGGAAAACCATTCCATGAAGCTCTCTTTGCATAGCCTAGAAATCTAGACGCACCCTAGCGGCAGCAAATCTAATTTGCAGCCAGGGTAGTCTAGCAACTCTCCGTTGGCATGCGAGCTGGAAAAACCAAACTCTGGTCAGGCCAATCACATCGTGTATGGAGTCGGTGGGAGGTCTTAACATAATGACGGCAGAGTTGCGGCGGTTCCGCATGCTACTTGTAAACAAAGAAGCTGGCGAACAGCGGTCTTTCGAATCGGCTTTCGCCGTGACTCTGGAAGACTTTGAGTTAAGCTTTTCTTTGAGAAAAGAACAAAGAACGGCACTGAAGTCATTCTTAAAAAAGGAAGAAGTGTTCTGAGTTTTGCCGGCCGGATACGGCGAAAGTTTAATCTATCAACTAGCTCCGCTTCACCTTCTGCGTTGCTCTGGTTGGTTGTAGCGCTATCCAATTGCGTGCAGAGGGAATTTGAAAGACAACCGTTTATCCCGCCCCTTGGATTGAGCCCTGCCAATGGTGAGTTCCCAGACCCAACATCTTGTTGTGGGTCTGGCTTGTCAGGCTACTCTACGCACTGTTCTTGAGCTAATCTGAAGGCCACAGGAAGTTTGGAGGTCTGTAGCTATTGACACTGCAGAAATTTGGTGACTTCTGCGCACTGTGAGCCTCAGCATGCGCTGACCCCGCTATGTGATTTTACTCGACCTAGTACTTCGTGGGTGAGTTGCTGTTGTTCCCAATTGCTTCCACTTTGTTAAAAACCACTAGCAATTGACCTTTGAATATTTAGTAATCAGAAAATTTCACGAATGGACTTATTGCACAGGTGGCAACCTATCATGGTACCACGCTTGAATTCACTGAGCTTCTGATAACGACCCATTCTTTCACAAATGTTTGTAGATGCGTCTGTATGTCTAGGTGCTTGAGTACACCGTTGGCCATGGAAGTGATTGGAAAACCTGAATTCCATGATTTGGAGGGTTGTCCCAGTATTTTTGGCAATATAGTGCATCTCCAAAAACCATGGGCATCGGAACCATTGTATGTGGGTGGGACAAGACCCACCCACTTTTTAAGACCAATGATATTGGACCCACTCTCTTGTATCGTCTCTAATTTAGCACATGTCTGTTTACCTACTCCTAACTGATAAACACTTATGAAACACGTTAGATGCTTTATTTTCACTTTTCTAATATTTTCTTCATTTTTATTGAAAATAAATGCTTTTCCGATCTGATATGGGAAAAGGGAGTAGAGTGAGTTCAGCAAAAGGCAGATTCGAACCTTGCGTCAAAACTTGATGCTATGCGTCTTACTATTGTTGCTGCAAATGAGTCAGTTTTCTGAGAATTTTGTCTGACCCAAGAAGACTTTTACTAAACTAGGCAATATATTTGTACTTAATGTAAATGGCATCTACTCCAGTAAAATTTTTCTAAGAGAGGACCCACCCACATTTTTTTTGCTTCCGACGCCCATGCCAAAAACGCTGCTTTTCCTGAAATGGAAAACACACTGTATTTTTTACATTGTCAAAGTTGATATTCTGGCTTTAGGTCAGACACTTGCATGAGTCATTACATTATTAACATTTTACCAAAATCAAGCTCAAATGGAGTTAAAAGTTTTTTGACCTGAGAATTTAGGACGCGACGTACATGTTTTGTCCATCATTAGAACGGCTGCATCTGAGGCATTGTGTCACATTTTCATCAACTTATGGGTTATACAGTTTACTGTAGCTATGTGGGAGCTCAGTTTTTTTCAGTCTCATGTTATTAAAGATGCAGTGTTCGTGCTCCAGTTCCTCAAATGATGTGTCTTGTTGAGGAAAGAAATGGTAATGTTTTTTTATGCATGTTTGCATGTTATTACTGTGATATTCTTTAAACTACACTACTGTTCAGAAGTTTGGGGTCGGTAAGATTCTTAAATGTATTTGAAAGAAGTCTCTTAGGCTCAGCAAGTTTGCATTTATTTGATCAAAAAATACAGTGAAACAGTGATATTGGGAAATATTATTACAATTTTAAAACATGTTTTCTATTGTAATACCGGGTACCGGTAATGTAATTTATTCCTGTGACGCAAAGCTAAATTTTCAGCATCATTACTCCAGTCTTCAGTGTCACATGATCCTTCAGAAATCATTCGAATATGCTGATTTGCTGCTCAAGAAACATTTCTTATTATTATCAATGTTGAAAACAGTTCTGCTGCTTCATATTTTAATGGAAACCGTGACACATTTTTCAGGATTATTTGATGAATAGAAAGTTCAACTTACCGACCCAAAACTTTTGAGCTGTACTGTAGTTTGAAGTTCAATTGTATATGAATATGATGATTATTCAGTGCCGAAGTATATATCAAATTAAATAAGTAAAATATGATGCTTTTATGTGAGGGATTCAACATTCTCAGTGCTGACCAGTTATTATAGTGTCTGTGTTTTCATCGATGACAATAGAATTTTACAGATGCCAATTACATAACATCCCACCCGCTGAAATAGTTTGTCTGAAATGTTCAGTTCTCAGACTTGCATACACAAGAGCCGTTTATAACAGACATTAGCAGACGCTCAGACTCTTAATAATCTCACACTGACATTTCACCAGGTTTATTTCAGGTCATGTGGTCTTCTGTGGGTCTGAAACTTGTGGCAAGAGCACACGGTGCTCACATTTATGAACCATAAATGATGGGTAATTCTAATTGAGATGTGGCTGTCTTCTGCGTGTGGTTTCTGCGCCTAACCTGTTTGCTTCTGAGAAATACTTCTGTACCTGCTGGAAAATAAGATATGAGTCTTGCACCTTCACGTCTGTGATAATCTGGTCTTCAGATCAACTCAGTGTGTGTGGGATTTTTAATGGTCCAACAGGTGAAAACACATCTGATCCCTTGGTAAAGTAGCAGCACATCTCTCTAACACATGATTTGAGGAATCGTTCATATCTGGAGCACAAATGCTGCAGGACAAGTTACATGATGAAGTGAATGAGTCTCTCTGTTGAGTTCACATCGCCTGTTTTCATAGTTTGCATATGGGGGATTTTTGGTTTACCATATACTAAAGACCACTGAATGTATGTGCTCAATAATGAGTCACAATACTTTCCATTACATGTAAAGCCTCTGCATGGACCTTTTACCTTGTGGTAAACCAGTTTTTTTTTTTTCTTTTCTTTTGTTATTTGAATTCACTCTTATTTTGATTCTTATTTTATCTTGTTTTATTTCATTATTTATTTGATTTTGTTTCATTTTATATATTTTGTATTATTTGATTTGATATTTTATTGCTATATATTGTTTCATTTTATATTTTGTTATTTTCTATGTATTTTTTTTGTTATTGCTTTATTTTGTTTTCCATTGTTTATTTTTTATTTTTGTGTGTGTACAGTCGAGAGAACAGTCGGAGGACGAGCTGGAAGAGTCCGCCACCTTTCGCCGACTTCATAAACTCGTTAATTCAACTCGGCGTGTGAGAAAGAAGTTAATCAGAATTGATGAGGCCAAAAAACACGGGTCAAAAGGTGAGAGAAACGTTTCACAATCATACATATTCATATCAGAAACCACACCTGAAATGTACATAGCTCTGCAGATGTATGCAGAACGGCTAGGGTCAGAATCTTTTTTACAGGAATAGCAAAAACACTCATTTGGCATGTTTGTTTGGATTAAAACGAACCCTGGTGCGATTGCTCTGTTGGTGCGTTTCATATGAATGAGTGTGAACGCTACCATCCGAATTCTGCTTCGGTCTAAAAAATGACAGTGTGAAGTTGAACGCTAAGCGAAACAGGTCTAAATGTAGCATTTTCTTTTTTGGTTCGGACCAAAAGAACCAAGAGAACTGAATTACAAGTGTGAACACACCCTTAGTCTAAAGGTTATTAGTTTGCTAAAAAAAAAAAAAAAAGCCAAACCTTTGGGCTAGCATGCACTGAGACCAGGGGTGTGTATTAAGAAAGTAAATAGAGTCAATTTAGTTTTTAGGTTGACTTGCTGCGTTTCTCCTCCAGACCCTGTGAGTCCTGAAGCGTTCCCGCCCGGCGAGGATAGCGTCTCTCTCTACACTGGGGTGCACAAACGTCTTGCCGTGTCTCAGGGTGACGGTCTGAGCTCCATGCTTCATGAACAGCTGTCTCTGGACAGAGATTCGGACAGTTTGACCACGTCTCCCTCCTCCAGCAGCTTAGACACCTACAGCAGCCACAGGCTCTTCAAAGCCTTCAGTAAGTCCAGCAGCAGTCAGGGGCTGGAGCCCGCGTCTGGACCCGGAGGAGCAGTTTCTGGGCTGGACGCAGGCAGCGGTTCCTCCTTCTCCGAGGCAGATGAAGTTGAGCCCAGGATGTCCCGCTCTGTGACCGAAGGGGAGATGAGACGAGCCCTGAGCCCCTCTAACTACCATGGAGTGAGTACAAGCACTGTGTTTTGTTTTGTTATTTAATTGTATTATTTATTTATTTATTTATTTATTTATTAATTTTATTTTATTTTATTTTGATGAGCCCCTCAAATGACCATGGAGTGAGTACAGGCACTGTGTTTTGTTTGATTTTTTTATCCACCTGCACGCTTTAGCTTATTTATTTATTTATTTATTTATTTATTTATTTTATTTTGTCCCCGGGTGACATCAAGCTCCAAAATGGTACAAAAAATATATATATATGTATGTATGTATGTATGTATGTATATATATATGTTTTATTTTGTATGATTTGATCATTTTATATTATTTGCTCCAAAATGGCAAAAATAAAACTAGTGATAGCTGTATGATAGCTTTATGTGAGGAATCGATGTAATTTAAATCTTTATTCACTGAAAATGTAAAGATATAATTTGAGCCAGATTTAGCTTTTTCTAACTCTGTCACAGAGGACCTGTAGCTTTGGAGGATTTGATCTCACAAGCCGATCTGTGTACATGGGCAACAGCAGCTGTGACCCCACAGTAAGAACACATTGTAAAAGTGCAAAATAATTCATAAAATATATTCCAAATGCATTCAGAACTGACTTCTTATAATTTGAGAAGGTTTCGAAGTTATGCATTCTGTCATGTCCGTCTTGCAGAATGAAAACGGCATTATCTGCATGAGAGACGCGTCCAGATCTCCAACACCTTCCCGTATCTCTCTGGGGAAGAAGGTGAAATCTGTTAAAGAGACCATGAGGAAACGCATATCCAAGAAATACAATCCCTCTCCATCAGAGCAGGTGATTGTGTGATTTATGTTTGATGGAGAATTCTGAAGGGGACAATTGAGTAACAATTTTAGCAATTCCAATATAGCAAATCTGTCATTTTTGTCAAAGCAGAATGCAGTTTGGCCTTGCAAAGGCCAGGGATTTTTGTGCATTGCATGATTCTAGGGTATTGAGGTGGTTAAAGCTACACTGTGTGATATTTTCCCCCATCTAGTGGTGAAAAGGTATATGACCATCCAGTGAATTTTAGTTTCTGTTCCTCTCAATTCCGATTTCGTTTCAACTCCTACGGTGGCCGATTTAGTCCAAGATTAACATGGCTTCCAGTTCGACCTCGTCCACATTCGACATGGTGCCTGTGGGATATCCTGTGCGCAGTGGGATGGTTGGAACTCAACTGGCCTAATTATTCGGCTAGAAAGAACTGCAGCTAATCCAGAGTGAACTTTGATGATAGTAATGTTTATTCAGTCATCCAATTGCAAGGCATAAACAGGTTTGCATGGATATGTACATAAATGTGGTTTCTGTGAGAGAACAAATAAGGATGGTAAATATATATGATAATGACATGACAGAAGATACACAGTTAAGAACTGTATAACTATACTTATAAGTTACATTTGTATAATGTAACCGTAAACCAGAGCTTATTGTACCATATATAGGCGCTAAATGCAGCTGCATTAAAAGGAGCGGAGCTGCCGCTAACAAGCGGTGTCCGGTTACAAAAGTGTGTGCGCCGGTTTAACGTTAGCACTGCAGGGCGCTCTGTATAACAATTGTTAATATGCCGATCAGACCTGATACATATTTCCATCAACATACATTACAAGCAAATATTTTCTATAAACGAATAAACATTGTTGATAACAAAATAACTGAATGATTATTCAAATAGGTGAGCATTACGCTATTGTATGTTGACACAAAAATACTTCTGAGGTGACATCAACTGAATTACGCGATGACACTCTGAAACACATCTACAATGACAATAACTATTATAACTTACAGAGTTATTAACGCACAGAAATACCACACAAGGAAAAACATTTGAGGAATAAACAAGCCAGGAAAACTCTGTATAACTGTTACTGGACGCTGCTGAGATGAAAACTCTCTGCGCATGCACCAGACAAGTCTGAACAAGTTGACGCGCACATGCGCGAGGCAGAGAATTTTTTACAATGCCATCGAGTGTTAAAACCTGTTAAAACGCGAAAGGCGAAGCTTGAATTTACGGGTATGTCCCTCTTTGGCTAATGTACTTTCAAGATGGAGGGGCAACATGGCGACCACCGTTAGATCCCATTACCTTATGTATTTTCAATGGCATATTATAAACTTACGAGAATACTTTATTACTTGAAAGAAGTAAATATACATTAATGAGCACATATATTTTTGAAAGAACTAAGTGTTTTTAGCTAAGAATAGACTAAAAAAGTGACACAGTGTAGCTTTAACCATTGCTTCTTGGCCAGTGTCAAAAAAGTTTGCCATTTTTGATCTCTAACTCCAATATGAGCAACAGTAATAGTTATGCTTGACTTGGCAAAAACCATTTATCTTGGAACCAAATTACATTTGAATCATTTAGTAGTAGTCAACACCAGTAGAATTAGCTTTTATACGTCACAGCTTCATTTCACTGTATGTAGCGCCCTCTGTTGGCCGTTGTATTGATTTCAGTGTGTTCTGTTTGACTCAGTCAAGCCCCAGCAGAGCTCCCAGCAGTCCTCAGTCTCCTCACACGGACACAGACTCTCTGGAGAAACCCAAACTCAAGGCTGGAGGATCAGTGGAGAGTTTGAGGAGTTCCCTCAGCGGACAGAGCTCCATGAGTAAGTGTGTGGGCAAATGCTTCACTATACTTGTGCAAGGCACGTTTGTGAAAATGTCAGATAAACAAATATAACCTTTATCATATTAATCCTTATTAAAGACATACAAGATATAAAAATATAAAAAGCCAAAAACCATGATCTTCTCTAGAAAAGGAGTTCAGAAATGGCCATTTTATGTTTTTATCATTTAAATATTAAAAAGCCATAAGGTGTCTGTGAGGGGTTGAGGAGAGTAATTATGAATAATAGATGTATATAATCCATTGTTGTTATTGTCACCTAAACCTAAAAAAAAATTAAGTACCAAAGTTACTAAAACTGAAATAAATAAATGAAAGTTGAATAGAAAAAATACAAAACTAATACAAAATTTAAAAAGCACATAAAATGACAAAATAATATGAATAAAAGATATGTGCAATACAGTGTTGTTGTCTAACTGTTGTTGTTGTAACTAAAGCAATTAGAATCAAAAATTTTGAAATAACTAACTTAAATAAAATAAATGTACTTTAAGTTGAAATACTAAAAATATTATAATATATTATTATAAATATAATAAAACTGAAATAAAAATAAACTAAAGTTAAATGGTAAAAATAAATAAAAAAACTCAATAAAATGACAAAAGCACATAACAAAATAAAGAATAATAGATATGCATAATACTGTGTTGTTTTTGTTAAAAACGTTTTGTAACAAAACACAAAATTATACATTTTGGTAAATAACTGAAATAGTAAGTACTAAAATTATTTTTAAAATAATACAAATTACAAAAACTTAATCTAAGATTAAAATGAAAACTGAAATACAAAAGCTATTTCAAAATGTTAATAATTACTATAATAGTATATAAACAATACTAAAACAACAACAAATTTATTAAAGAATAGATTATAATAGATAATATACATCCTGCTGGTCATTATTGCAAAATAAACCTGTTAGGGTGGTTATAATTGAAGGGGTTTCCTTATTACACAGCTGCTTATCAAATAAATGGACATAATATATATATATTTTTAAGTTATTTTATTTTTGAGAAGGATTTGAAATTTATATTTTCATAGTCTAGCATCATTATTCGAAAACATTTGACTGCAAAATAACAACCAGAATTGACCAGAAATGGATATATATATATTTAAAAAAAGAAAAAGATACTCTGATATGGTACTAAATGATTTCCATATTCATATATGGAAATCATTGCTCATCTCTATATATTCTCTATATGCTCATCTCTATATACCCTATTCATTAACAACATGTATTCTTATTTCACTTAATTCTGTGCCATAGTTATTATATTGATTAATAATAGATAGTTAGCTAATCTGTGTGCTTTGTATATGTGCATTTCTGAAATGCATAACATGTAAAAAATCAATTTAAATTGTAATGTAGATGCATTTTCTGTGAAGCTGCTTTGAAATTATATGTATTGTGAAAAGCGCTATACAAATAAATTTGAATTGAATTGAATTGAATATATCAAGGTATTTACGCAGTCCTTCAAAGAATACCAGGTTGATCCATGGTATTTTTGTCAGTAGATGTGTTTAAAGAAGAAGTTGTTTTGACAGGCGGTCAGACGGTCAGCACCACAGATTCGTCCACCAGCAACCGAGAGAGTGTGAAATCAGAGGACGGCGATGAAGACGAACTGCCGTACAGAGGACCGTTCTGTGGCCGCGCTCTTGTACACACAGACTTCACCCCGAGTCCGTATGACACCGACTCCCTCAAACTCAAGGTCACACGTCTGATTTCCTATAAGTAAACTGACCATCTGCTTCCTTTGCTCTGCATCCATAGCGTGTTGTTTTTTTGCCTTGCAGAGAGGAGATATGATCGACATCATCAGTAAGCCGCCCATGGGCACGTGGATGGGGCTGCTGAATAACAAGGTGGGAACATTTAAGTTCATCTACGTGGAGGTGCTAAACGAGGAAGAGGAGAAACCCAAACGCAGTGTGAAGAAGAGGAGGAAGAGCCATCCTCCCAAACCGACCTCTGTAGAGGAGCTTCTGGAGCGCATCAATCTCAAAGTAACGTCTCTTTAAACTACAAAAACATAAGCATGCTCCATTCAGAGCCCCTAAAGGGACATGGTGAAGACAAAAAAATATGAGATGGGAGGAAAAATTACATGGCAATGATTTTGCGTTCTCTCGCTTTTGGTAAGCATTTTTACCATTAGAGCAGTGGTGGAAGACTGGAAGAGAGGAGCTGCAACAATGTCAAATATGTGAAAAATAATGCGTTTTTTGAACATTCAATCATGAAAAAATTCTAGAAGACTCCAAAAACAAAATCAGGATTTTGAAAAAGGGTATAATGGGTCATTTTTAGTAGTTAGTTAACAATGATAACTCTGGTTCATCGTCCCACAGGAGCACATGCCCACGTTCCTGTTTAACGGCTATGAGGATCTGGACACGTTTAAACTGTTGGAGGAGGAAGATCTGGACGAGCTGAACATCAGAGACCCTCAGCACAGAGCCGTGCTGCTCACCGCCGTGGAGCTTCTGCAGGAGTGTGACAGTGAGAGACCAACCGCAAACACACACACTAGGTGTGTTTACATGGAGTGTTGCATTCTGATATCTTTTTAAAAGTCCAATCCGAATTAAAATGCTCCATGTAAACACCTCCATCTGAAAAAAAATGCCCGAACCAATTGAAAGGGGTGGGATAAACTGTTTCTAATCCATTAGATAGGACATGTACACACTTGTACGGATTGAAAACCAAAACTAGAAAGTTTTGCGCATGTGCAATGATGTAGAATGGCATAATGACGTATGACACACGGAACGATGTTGTTGTTGAATATAATAAAGGACTGTTGTGTCAAATCTAAAACTCTCTTTCCACTCATCGGCTGTGAAGTGCTGCA
This sequence comes from Gobio gobio, assembly GCF_949357685.1. Classification (NCBI taxonomy): domain Eukaryota; kingdom Metazoa; phylum Chordata; class Actinopteri; order Cypriniformes; family Gobionidae; genus Gobio; species Gobio gobio. The sequence goes on from NC_137106.1 coordinate 39,374,388, forward strand.
GGAGGGGACGCCTTGTTTTAGGTGTGTGAAGGGGCAGTATTACTGCTTTATCAATATAAGCATCATGGCACAAAGCTTTGTGTGCTCGTCGCATTCTAATTAGGATCCGAAATAGTTAAATATAATATCTGCTTTCTAAAACAAAGAAAAGGAGAATGGTTTGTATCATGCGACAACAGCGGGAAACTCTGTATATTCAAAATATTAAATCTGAAGGTAGTTATACTATTGGTGTATATTTGTAAAAGTAAATATTGTTATTTAATAATATAAATTGATATATACAAAGCATTAATATTTTACATAATATTTACTTAAATTCATCTAAAAATGTCAGTGATGTAAAAAATCTATTACTGTAATAATATTACTATTGTAATACCCAGATATATGTTTATTTCCCATTAAAATACTCCTAAATCTTTTAATGTAAAACCTGTTGTTTAATTTTTTATTAAATTCAAAATTAATGTTTGCCATCAAAATATTTTCTTTCTGAGAAAAAAAATAAAATCAGTTAAGAATCTAAAGTTCTGCTTAATGTTTTATTGTCCCTCCATTAAATGTATTACTTAAAATTAAAATGTTAGCATATAATTTGGTATGTCATTAATGGTTAACAACCCCACACCATAATCCCCCCTCCACCAAACTTTACACTTAGCACAATGCAGTCAGGCAAGTACCGTTCTCCTGGCAACTGCCAAACCCAGACTCGTCCATCTGATTGTCAGACAGAGAAGCCTGATTCGTCACTCAAGAGAACACGTCTCCTCTGCTCTAGAGTCCAGTGGCGGCGTGCTTTACACCACTGCACCCGACGCTTTGCATTGCACTTGATGTAAGGCTTGGATGCAGCTGCTCGGCCATGGAAACCCATTCCATGAAGCTCTCTACACACTGTTCTTGAGCTAATCTGAAGGCCACACGAAGTTTGGAGGTCTGTAGCTATTGACTCTGCAGAAAGTTGAAGACTTCTATGCACTGTGCGCCTCCGCATGCGCTGACCCCGCTGTGATTTTACGTGGTTGCTGTTGTTCCCAATTGCTTCCACTTTGTCATAATACCACTAACAGTTGACCGTGGAATATTTAGTAGTGAGAAAATTTCACGAACTTATTGCACGGTACCACGCTTGAATTCACTGAGCTCCTGAGAGCGACCCATTCTTTCACAAATGTAAAAGCATCTGCATGCCTAGGTGCTTTATTATATACACCTGTGGTCATGGAAGTGATTGAAACACCTGAACGATCTAAAGGGGTGTCCCAATACCTTTGCCAATATAGTATATATGAACTTTATGCGTCGCAAATAACAATTATAGGCCAGATGCAACATTCAGTTTTATACAGTATGTAACAGAAGAAGCTTATAATGTTATATGCAAACTGGAAAAGGTGTGAATTGCGTCTAAATCATATTATAATTATCAGTTACCAAATTACAAGCACATTTCACAGTTCATGAGCCATCATATCTTTTAGTAAAGAATTCAAATCATATCTCAGTCAAAGATGCTGTTTGTCTTCAGGTAACAGTGACCCGGAGCACGAGGGATCATCTGAAGGCTCTCAAGAGAAGCTTCTGTCCGAGGGCAGCGTCCCACCAGGAGACTCTCCTCGAGACTCGGGCTGTTACGAGAGCAACGAGAACCTGGAGAACGGTAATGACAGCCTTCCTCATCTGTGACTCTCCAGCCCTCCTCCTCTTCCTCCTGTCTGTGATCTCTGCATGCTCCAGAATACAGTCTTCTGCTTTCATTCCTCTTTCTGCTGCGAGGACGACACGTGAGACTCATCTGCTTTCATTCCCAGCATTCAGCGGACCAGAGCATCTCTCATCCATATCTGACACCGCAGCATCAGCTACTCGTGACGTGACTTTGCATTGAGATTTCACTTCAGTCCATTTCCATTCGAGAACCGAGTTCCTACCGTGTTTTGCGTGATTTGCCGAATTTGTGTTGAACCAAGAGTGAAGAAGTTTGGTCCGAAATCAATATTATTCACTGTTACAGCTTGAAATTCTGATCACATAAATGTTTATGGCGTTCATTTGCTTTGGTTTAGACAACCAACATAATACTAGTCATAAGATGCTCATGTGAATGTTAATAGCCCTTGTGAAGAGTTGACGATGTCATTATTTTTTTTGCTTGTGCTTGCGAGACGTTGCTGTTTGTGTGTATATTTTTCTAGTAAAAATAATATGATGTTGCACAATATCTTTAGATGTGCCTAAAAATCATTTGTGATATGCAAACGTATATATTTGCAAAAAAAATCTTGCTCCACAGGTAGAGACAAAAGACAATCATAGCTGCCATGACATCCAAATGTCTTAAAGAAAAGAAAAGAAGAGTTCATCTCATGAAAACATGTCCAGGTCACATTTCACTCCAAAATCATAAAAGAACCAATTGGGCAATTTTTTCCCCATATATACTAAACACATTTTGCCCTCAAATTTATGTTTACATAAATGCTAAATGAATAATGTTAAAAATCAAATTCTCATTACAGTTTTTGTTTGATTTCTATTATTTTCAGTGGTACTTGTCATTATTATAATACACCATTTTTAATGAGCTAATATTTTAATACATTTATACTAATTTTTATATTATTTAATACTAACATAAAAATCTGTAGGAATTCAATAAAAATGAAAATATTATTATTAAATTTAAAAAAATATATATATATATTAATTAATATGAGGTTTTATTAGATATAATATAAGATTAATAATCAGTTAATTAGTTTTGCATTTAATTAATATTGATATTTTTTTACAGTTTGAGGGTGGACTGTGTTTAATTCCTGACATAGTTCAAAATGGAGGGTTCGTTTTTTTGTTGAGCAAAATGTAACTTTTTATTTATTTCTTTGATTTTGGGATTACA